>NC_134688.1:2612330-2681445 GCF_050947455.1 Rhinoderma darwinii
AGACACTATGGGTATTATTGGGGGTTATATCAGACACTATGGGTATTATTGGGTGTTATATCAGACACTATGGGTATTATTGGGTGTTATATCAGACACTATGGGTATTATTGGGGGTTATATCAGACACTATGGGTATTATTGGGTGTTATATCAGACACTATGGGTATTATTGGGTGTTATATCAGACACTCTGGGTATTATTGGGGGTTATATCAGACACTCTGGGTATTATTGGGTGTTATATCAGACACTATGGGTATTATTGGGTGTTATATCAGACACTATGGGTATTATTGGGTGTTATATCAGACACTATGGGTATTATTGGGTGTTATATCAGACACTATGGGTATTATTGGGGGTTATATCAGACACTATGGGTATTATTGGGGGTTATATCAGACACTATGGGTATTATTGGGGGTTATATCAGACACTCTGGGTATTATTGGGGGTTATATCAGACACTATGGGTATTATTGGATGTTATATCAGACACTATGGGTATTATTGGGTGTTATATCAGACACTATGGGTATTATTGGGTGTTATATCAGACACTATGGGTATTATTGGGTGTTATATCAGACACTATGGGTATATAATGTTTTCTTCAAATTCTTATTACGTTTCCAGATAAAATAGAGGAGACGTGGTAGAAGGTTATTTGGTTAGAAATCTGTGCGGCACAGAAGAGAAGTGAAGCCGTGTATTCATAACGGATACATGTCGCTATAGACGTATTTGCCTGTACTTAGGACTATGTCTTGCTGAAGAAGCAGTTGGTGCCATTATGATGTCATTGTGGACAGAATTCTGTCCTAATATAAAATCAGTCAGAGAGGAAAAAATAAACTACTGGAGTGACGGGCAATATCTTCAAACAAATGGAGGAAAATGTATCCAACGATGTGGCCAACTCGAGTCTGTTCACCGGATAGAAGAACCGGCAGGGCGGCCATGACAAGGTTTTGTTTCTTCGGTGACTGATTGTACAACGTCTCTTTGGCTCCATCAATCCTTATAATGGACGAACGTGCCAAGTGACGCGGTACACCATAACAGACCCCTGCCCGGCAAGGTAGGAACCGCGATGTGCACAAAACAACCAATCACCTACAGAATATATAGAGGGACAGTGTCCAAAACCATCTATAGGAACAGTAAAGGATCACTAATCCCCAAAATGATGTCAGTATTTCCAGAAGAACCGTAACAAAGCCCATGGTGTATTGATAAGGAACAGCTCGATTATTAGAGATCCTCCAAAAAAAAAAAATATCATGCACGCATCACGGTACAGAATCAGGAATGTAACAGCCGTATGTGGCAGGACATAGTCATAAGAAAAAGGAAATACATCCCCAATTTATTCTTGTAACCATCGCTAAAATGCACGACTTCCACTAATTCAGGGGCGGCGCGGGCCGCAGGGGTGGGATTTATCCACTAATTCCGGGGCGGCGCGGGCCGCAGGGGTGGTATTTATCCACTAATTCAGGGGCGGCGCGGGCCGCAGGGGTGGGATTTATCTACTAATTCAGGGGCGGCGCGGGCCGCAGGGGTGGGATTTATCTACTAATTCAGGGGCGGCGCGGGCCGCAGGGGTGGGATTTATCCACTAATTCCGGGGCGGCGCGGGCCGCAGGGGTGGTATTTATCCACTAATTCAGGGGCGGCGCGGGCCGCAGGGGTGGGATTTATCTACTAATTCAGGGGCGGCGCGGGCCGCAGGGGTGGGATTTATCTACTAATAAATGCAATGCCCACATTTCGTTTTTATTTCGAGATGACGTGGGGGGTCCATGTTCTGAATAGACAGATGTTGCTCCTGCACAATAAACTGTATTCATTTGTGAGTGATCAAGTCCTGGATTTAATTGTCCAAGAAATGTATAAAAAAAATCAAAAAGGGGAAATTTAGTTTTTCAGTCTGAAATAAATAATTTACTACCGCCCCGTGAGAATCCCTCCCTCCCTTGGAAAGCCCAAAAACGAAACAAAAAATATGAATAAATGAAATTGACTCCCTAAAAAGAATCCCCCCCCCCCCCCACCATTATATATAAAATCAATAATTAGAAACGGTGTGATAGGTCTCAAAACAGGGGTAGTTGCACAGGCCTGGATTTGAAGGGCACAAGGGGCAGTAAAACCGGGTATCCCTCCTCCTTCCATGTTTACTGCACACCCGGCATCTCTTTTGGGGGTATCTTTGGTTCTCAGTGCCAGGGACGGGGTGAAGGAAGTGGCGCTCAGTGAGCCTTTTGACTTCCTCTGACTCTAAGGATTCTCCAGGTGCGGGGGAGTCAAACAGGAGGTGATCTATAATTTTCTCCTGATATTGGAGGAAACTGAGCGTTCCCTGGGTCTTGTACAGCACATAACTGTTGTAAGTGGCCATCTGGATAAGGTAGATCGCTACCTTTTTATACCAGGCCCTAGTTTTGTGCTTGACCAGGTTCAATTGTATGACCTGGTCAGATAGATCGACTCCCCCCATGAACATTATAGTCAGAGGCGTAGCTAGATTCTCCAGCACCCGGGGCAAAGATTCAGTTTGACGCTCCCCCCCCAACCTCTTTCCCGACATCTCCTTCCCCCTCGCCGTGTTTGTTTTCTCTACCAATCAATGACGTGTCATTTCTTTTTCATATTTCTTTTTCTGTAACTCGAGCATAAAAACGTTTCTACATTTTACAAGCAAAATAGTTATATACATAACACCAGAATAGTGCTCAGTACATATATACAGCTCCAGAACCAAGCTCAGTATATATTTACAGCCCCAGAACCAAGCTCAGTACATAAATACAGCCCCAGAACCAAGCTCAGTACATATATACAGCACCAGAACAAAGCTCAGTACATAAATACAGCTCCAGAACCAAGCTCAATACATATATACAGCACCAGAACAAAGCTCAGTACATAAATACAGCTCCAGAACCAAGCTCAGTACATATATACAACACCAGAACAAAGCTCATTACATATATACAGCCCCAGAACCAAGCTCAATACATATATACAGCACCAGAACAAAGCTCAATACATAAATACAGCTCCAGAACCAAGCTCAGTACATATATACAGCCCCAGAACCAAGCTCAGTACATATATACAGCACCAGAACAAAGCTCAGTACATAAATACAGCTCCAGAACCAAGCTCAGTACATATATACAACACCAGAACAAAGCTCAGTACATAAATACAGCCCCAGAACCAAGCTCAGTACATATATACAGCACCAGAACAAAGCTCAGTACATAAATACAGCTCCAGAACCAAGCTCAGTACATAAATACAGCCCCAGAACCAAGCTCAGTACATAAATACAGCCCCAGAACAAAGCTCAGTACATATATACAGCACCAGAACAAAGCTCAGTACATAAATACAGCTCCAGAACCAAGCTCAGTACATATATACAACACCAGAACAAAGCTCAGTACATAAATACAGCTCCAGAACCAAGCTCAGTACATAAATACAGCTTCAGAACAAAGCTCAGTACATAAATACAGCCCCAGAACCAAGCTCAGTACATAAATACAGCCCCAGAACCAAGCTCAGTACATATATACAGCACCAGAACAAAGCTCAGTACATAAATACAGCTCCAGAACCAAGCTCAGTACATATATACAACACCAGAACAAAGCTCAGTACATAAATACAGCCCCAGAACCAAGCTCAGTACATATATACAGCACCAGAACAAAGCTCAGTACATAAATACAGCTCCAGAACCAAGCTCAGTACATATATACAACACCAGAACAAAGCTAAGTACATAAATACTGCCCCAGAACCAAGCTCAGTACATAATTACAGCCCCAGAACCAAGCTCAGTACATAAATACAGCCACAGAACCAAGCTCAATACATATATACAGCACCAGAACAAAGCTCAGTACATAAATACAGCTCCAGAACCAAGCTCAGTACATAAATAAAGCCCCAGAACCAAGCTCAATACATATATACAGCACCAGAACAAAGCTCAGTACATAAATACAGCTCCAGAACCAAGCTCAGTACATATATACAGCCCCAGAACAAAGCTCAGTACATAAATACAGCTCCAGAACCAAGCTCAGTACATAAATACAGCCCCAGAACCAAGCTCGATACATATATACAGCACCAGAACAAAGCTCAGTACATAAATACAGCTCCAGAACCAAGCTCAGTACATAAATACAGCCCCAGAACCAAGCTCAGAACATAAATACAGCCCCAGAACCAAGCTCAGTACATATATACAGCACCAGAACAAAGCTCAGTACATAAATACAGCTCCAGAACCAAACTCAGTACATATATACAACACCAGAGCCAAGCTCAGTACATAAATACAGCCCCAGAACCAAGCTCAGTACATATATACAGCACCAGAACCAAGCTCAGTACATAAATACAGCCCCAGAACCAAGCTCAGTACATATATACAGCCCCAGAACCAAGCTCAGTACATATATACAGCACCAGAACAAAGCTCAGTACATAAATACAGCCCCAGAACCAAGCTCAGTACATATATACAGCACCAGAACAAAACTCAGTACATAAATACAGCCCCAGAACCAAGCTCAGTACATAAATACAGCTCCAGAACCAAGCTCAGTACATATATACACCAGAACCAAGCTCAGTACATAAATACAGCCCCAGAACCAAGCTCAGTACATATATACAGCACCAGAACAAAACTCAGTACATAAATACAGCCCCAGAACCAAGCTCAGTACATAAATACAGCTCCAGAACCAAGCTCAGTACATATATACAGCACCAGAACAAAACTCAGTACATAAATACAGCCCCAGAACCAAGCTCAGTACATAAATACAGCTCCAGAACCAAGCTCAGTACATATATACACCAGAACCAAGCTCAGTACATAAATACAGCCCCAGAACCAAGCTCAGTACATATATACAGCACCAGAACAAAGCTCAGTACATAAATACAGCTCCAGAACCAAGCTCAGTACATATATACAACACCAGAACCAAGCTCAGTGCATAAATACAGCCCCAGAACCAAGCTCAGTGTAATGACCGGGGGTAGGGAAACGGACAAGTGAGCCCTAATCTACCCGCCACTCTGTCCCTGCCTACTTGCAACGACCCGCCCTAGGCGACGGGGTACAACTGGGCGGCGGTCCCTGCACTCAGTAAGTGCACGACAAACACGACAAACATACAAGGGAATACAAGCAAGGGAAGGGGCAGTTGCCCACGGCAACACCGTGAGCAACCAGAGTGGTGAACGAGCCGAGTCAAGCCAGGAGTGTGCGAGGTACCAAACGAAGAGCAGAAGAGTAGTCAGTAAGCCAGGGTCTGTATGGAGCAGGAACAAAATAGAAGGAGCTGTAGCTGGGCCAGGAAACCACACGAAAAAGAATCACAAGCACTGGAGGAACAGGAAAGGCAGGCTTAAATAGACCGAGGGCGGGAGCTAGCTGAGTCTGGCCAGGTTGCGATAGGCTCTCCCACTCCTAAGCCTGCCAGCCTGAGTGGTGGAAGCTGGAGTCAGTCTCAGGGATGCAGATTCAGGTGTTGACTGATTAATTAAGGGAGTTAACCCCGAAGCTGTGCCTGGCAGATCCTTTACAGTACCCCCCCCTTTTATGAGGGGCCACCGGACCCTTTCTAAGTGGACCTGGCTTACTGGGGAAACGCAGGTGGAACCTCCTGACCAATACCCCAGCGTGAACATCCCGGGCGGGTACCCAAGTCTTCTCCTCGGGCCCGTAACCTCTCCAATGGACCAGGTACTGGAGGGAGCCTTGGACCATCTTGCTGTCCACAATCCTAGCCACCCCGAATTCCACCCCCTCAGGGGTGAGGACGGGAACAGGAGGTCTCCTCGAGGGAGCCAAGGACGGGGAGCAGCGTTTAAGGAGGGAGGCATGAAACACGTCGTGTATACGAAAAGACGGGGGTAACTCCAGCCGGAAGGAGACAGGATTGAGGACCTCAATGACCTTATACAGCCCAATAAACCGGGGAGAAAACTTCTTGGACGGAACCTTGAGACACAAGTTCCTAGACGACAACCACACCAGATCCCCGACCATAAACATGGGGTTAGCAGAATGTTTTTTATCAGCCTGAGTTTTTTGTACGCTCTGGGACGCCTCTAGGTTCTTCTGAACCTGGGCCCAGACTGTGCACAGTTCCCGATGAACGACCTCTACCTCGGGATTGTTGGAACTACCAGGTGAAACGGAGGAGAACCGTGGATTAAACCCAAAATTACAGAAAAAGGGAGAGACCCCTGACGAGTTACTGACCCGGTTATTAAGGGAAAATTCGGCGAGGGGAATGAATGAGACCCAATCATATTGACAGTCAGAGACAAAACACCTTAAATATTGTTCTAGAGATTGATTAGTCCTCTCCGTTTGGCCATTGGTTTCAGGATGGAAGGCAGAGGAGAAGGACAGATCAATCCCCAACTTCATACAGAAGGCTCTCCAAAACAGTGAAACAAATTGTACCCCTCTGTCCGAAACAATATTGACAGGGACCCCATGGAGACGCAGGATGTGTTTGACAAACAAGGTAGCCAACGTCTTGGCGTTGGGTAGTTTCTTGAGGGGCACAAAGTGGCACATCTTACTGAAGGGGTCTACCACCACCCACACCACCGACTTGCCTTGGGATGGAGGCAATCGGTGATAAAATCCATGGAGATATGTGTCCAAGGTCTCTGGGGAATGGGCAACAAATGCAGTAAGCCCGCTGGTCGGGACCTGGGAGTCTTGGACCTAGCACAAACCTCACAAGCGGCGACGTAGGCCTTAACGTCTTTAGGCAACCCAGGCCACCAATAATTTCTGGTAATGAGGTGTTTGGTACCCAGGATGCCTGGATGACCAGATAGTGCGGAGTCATGATTTTCCATAAGTACACTTAGCCGGAATTGCAGGGGAACAAACAGCTTGTTCTCAGGAAGGTTCCCGGGAGCTGAACCTTGATCAGCAGCAATTTCAGAGACTAAATCAGAATCGATCGAGGAAATGATTATACCTGGAGGCAAAATACAAGCAGGATCTTCCTCCGAAGGAGGGCTGGCCATGAAGTTACGCGACAGTGCATCAGCCTTAATATTTTTAGACCCAGCCCTATAGGTAACCAAGAAATTGAATCTGGTAAAAAATAACGCCCATCGAGCTTGTCTCGGGTTTAGCCTCCGGGCAGATTCTAGGAAAACCAGATTCTTGTGGTCAGTAAGGACCGTTACCTGGTGTCTAGCCCCCTCCAGGAAGTGGCGCCACTCTTCAAATGCCCATTTAATGGCTAAGAGTTCGCGGTTGCCAATATCATAGTTACTCTCAGTTGGCGAAAACTTCCTGGAGAAGTAGGCACAGGGGCGGAGATGGGTGAGGGACCTGGTACCCTGGGACAAGACAGCCCCCACTCCCACCTCAGATGCGTCAACTTCCACGATAAATGGCTCCATTTGGTTGGGCTGAACCAGCACCGGGGCCGAGATAAAGCACTTCTTAAGGACCTCAAAAGCCTGGACAGCCTCAGGAGGCCAGTGGAGGAGATCAGCACCTTTGCGAGTGAGGTCCGTAAGAGGCTTAGCGATGACCGAGAAGTTAGCAATAAATCTCCTGTAATAATTAGCGAACCCCAAAAAACACTGTAACGCCTTCAGGGAGGCAGGTTGGACCCATTCCGCCACAGCCTGAACCTTGGCGGGGTCCATACGGAATTCATGAGGAGTGAGGATTTGACCCAAAAATGGTATCTCCTGTACCCCAAACACACATTTTTCGGTTTTGGCAAACAGTTTGTTTTCCCGAAGGACCTGGAGCACCTTCCTGACATGCTCAATGTGGGAGGACCAGTCCTTGGAAAACACCAGTATGTCATCAAGGTACACTACAAGAAATATCCCCAGGTAATTTCTCAAAATCTAATTTATGAAATTCTGGAAGACCGCAGGGGCATTACACAACCCAAAGGGCATGACGAGGTATTCGAAATGGCCTTCGGGCGTGTTAAACGCAGTCTTCCACTCATCCCCCTCTTTGATGCGAATAAGGTTATACGCCCCCCGTAGATCCAATTTAGAGAACCATTGGGCCCCCTGAACCTGATTAAAGAGATCAGGAATCAAAGGAAGGGGATACTGGTTCCTTACCGTGACCTTATTCAGGCTACGGTAGTCAATGCATGGCCTAAGACCACCATCCTTCTTCCCCACGAAGAAGAAGCCAGCACCTACCGGAGAAGAAGAGGGACGAATGTAACCCTTGGCCAGGGATTCCTGGATATACTCTCTCATGGCTTCACGTTCGGGACAAGAAAGATTAAATATCCTACCCTTAGGAA
This sequence comes from Rhinoderma darwinii, assembly GCF_050947455.1. Lineage (NCBI taxonomy): Eukaryota > Metazoa > Chordata > Amphibia > Anura > Rhinodermatidae > Rhinoderma > Rhinoderma darwinii. The sequence continues at coordinate 2,620,694 of NC_134688.1, forward strand.
GCTTAGCTCCTGGTACCAATTCGATAGCGCAATCGTATTCTCTATGAGGAGGTAACACTTCGGAGGCCTCCTTAGAGAAAACATCAGCGAAGTCCTGAACAAACTCGGGTAGCGTATTCGCCTCCTCAGGGGGAGAAATAGAATTAACAGAAAAACATGACGTACAACATTCATTACCCCATTTGGTAAGATCCCCAGTATTCCAGTCAAACGTGGGATTATGCAACTGCAACCAGGGAAGACCTAGAACCAAATCGTACGATAATCCCTGCATCAACAGTACAGAGCATTGCTCCAAATGCATGGAGCCAACAAGGAGTTCAAAAACAGGGGTATGCTGTGTAAAATAACCATTAGCAAGAGGAGTGGAGTCGATACCCACTACCGGGACAGGTTTAGGCAAATCAATCAGAGGCATAGCAAGAGACCTAGCAAATTCCACAGACATAATATTAGTAGAGGACCCTGAATCCACGAAGGCAATGCCGGTAGCAGACCTACCACCAAAAGAGACCTGAAAGGGAAGCAAGATCTTAGTACGTTTCCTATTTACTGGAAATACCTGTGCGCCCAAGTGACCTCCCCGATGATCACTTAGGCGCGGAAGTTCTCTGGCTGCATTCTTACACTTAGGACAGTTGTTCACTTGATGCTTGTCATCCCCACAGTAGAAGCAGAGACCATTCTTCCTGCGGAATTCTCTACGTTGTTGGGGGGACACGGAGGCCCCGAGTTGCGTAGGTATCTCTGAGTCTTTCGGGGAGGAACGAAGCAACGGAACTTCGGGAGGCATCATGGGGGAGTCGGAGGAGAAAACACATAAACGTTCATGTTGTCGTTCCCTGAGACGTCGGTCAAGTCGTACCGCTAAAGCCATAGCCTGGTCTAGGGAGTCAGAAGAGGGATAGCTAACTAGCAGGTCTTTCAGGGCATTCGACAGACCCAACCTAAACTGGCACCTTAAGGCAGGGTCATTCCACCGAGAAGCTACGCACCACTTCCTAAAGTCAGAGCAATACTCCTCAACAGGTCTCTTACCCTGACGTAAGGTCACCAGATGACTCTCGGCAAAGGCAGTCCTGTCAGTCTCGTCATAAATAAGTCCGAGAGCAGAAAAGAAACAATCAACGGAGGAAAGTTCAGGGGCGTCAGGAGCCAAGGAGGAAAGTAAAGCCTACAACTCTCCCGAAAGGAGAGAAAAGCCCTCCGGTCCCCTGAGAACCTGTCGGGCAACTTGAGGTGGGGTTCAAGAGGTGCGGTGGGGGAAAATATCAAGGTAGCATCAGGCTGGTTGACCCTCTGAGCCAGGGCCTGGACCTGTAGGGAGAGACCCTGCATTTGCTGAGCCAGGGTCTCACGGGGGTCCATAGTGGTGTCAGGGACCAGGGTAGACTAGGTATGGGCTTGTGATTATGTAATGACCGGGGGGTAGGGAAACGGACAAGTGAGCCCTAATCTACCCGCCACTCTGTCCCTGCCTATTTGCAACGACCCGCCCTAGGCGACGGGGTACAACTGGGCGGCGGTCCCTGCACTCAGTAAGTGCACGACAAACACGACAAACATACAAGGGAATACAAGCAAGGGAAGGGGCAGTTGCCCACGGCAACACCGTGAGCAACCAGAGTGGTGAACGAGCCGAGTCAAGCCAGGAGTGTGCGAGGTACCAAACGAAGAGCAGAAGAGTAGTCAGTAAGCCAGGGTCTGTATGGAGCAGGAACAAAATAGAAGGAGCTGTAGCTGGGCCAGGAAACCACACGAAAAAGAATCACTAGCACTGGAGGAACAGGAAAGACAGGCTTAAATAGACCGAGGGCGGGAGCTAGCTGAGTCTGGCCAGGTTGCGATAGGCTCTCCCACTCCGAAGCCTGCCAGCCTGAGTGGTGGAAGCTGGAGTCAGTCTCAGGGATGTAGATTCAGGTGTTGACTGATTAATTAAGGGAGTTAACCCCGAAGCTGTGCCTGGCAGATCCTTTACACTCAGTATATATTTACAGCCCCAGAACCAAGCTCAGTACATAAATACAGCCCCAGAACCAAGCTCAGTACATAAATACAGCCCCAGAACCAAGCTCAGTACATAAATACAGCCCCAGAACCAAGCTCAATACATATATACAGCACCAGTACAAAGCTCAGTACATAAATACAGCTCCAGAACCAAGCTCAATACATATATACAGCACCAGAACAAAGCTCAGTACATAAATACAGCTCCAGAACCAAGCTCAGAACATATATACAGCCCCAGAACCCAGCTCAGTACATTTATACAGCACCAGAACAAAGCTCAGTACATAAATACAGCTCCAGAACCAAGCTCAGTACATATATACAACACCAGAACCAAGCTCAGTACATAAATACAGCCCCAGAACAAAGCTCAGTACATATATACAGGACCAGAACAAAGCTCAGTACATAAATACAGCCCCAGAACCAAGCTCAATACATATATACAGCACCAGAACAAAGCTCAGTACATAAATACAGCTCCAGAACCAAGCTCAGTACATAAATAAAGCCCCAGAACCAAGCTCAATACATATATACAGCACCAGAACAAAGCTCAGTACATAAATACAGCTCCAGAACCAAGCTCAGTACATATATACAGCCCCAGAACAAAGCTCAGTACATAAATACAGCTCCAGAACCAAGCTCAGTACATAAATACAGCCCCAGAACCAAGCTCAATACATATATACAGCACCAGAACAAAGCTCAGTACATAAATACAGCTCCAGAACCAAGCTCAGTACATAAATACAGCCCCAGAACCAAGCTCAGTACATAAATACAGCCCCAGAACCAAGCTCAGTACATATATACAGCACCAGAACAAAGCTCAGTACATAAATACAGCTCCAGAACCAAGCTCAGTACATATATACAACACCAGAGCCAAGCTCAGTACATAAATACAGCCCCAGAACCAAGCTCAGTACATATATACAGCACCAGAACCAAGCTCAGTACATAAATACAGCCCCAGAACCAAGCTCAGTACATATATACAGCCCCAGAACCAAGCTCAGTACATATATACAGCACCAGAACAAAACTCAGTACATAAATACAGCCCCAGAACCAAGCTCAGTACATAAATACAGCTCCAGAACCAAGCTCAGTACATATATACACCAGAACCAAGCTCAGTACATAAATACAGCCCCAGAACCAAGCTCAGTACATATATACAGCACCAGAACAAAACTCAGTACATAAATACAGCCCCAGAACCAAGCTCAGTACATAAATACAGCTCCAGAACCAAGCTCAGTACATATATACAGCACCAGAACAAAACTCAGTACATAAATACAGCCCCAGAACCAAGCTCAGTACATAAATACAGCTCCAGAACCAAGCTCAGTACATAAATACAGCTCCAGAACCAAGCTCAGTACATATATACACCAGAACCAAGCTCAGTACATATATACAGCACCAGAACAAAGCTCAGTACATAAATACAGCTCCAGAACCAAGCTCAGTACATATATACAACACCAGAACAAAGCTCAGTACATAAATACAGCCCCAGAACCAAGCTCAGTATATATTTACAGCCCCAGAACCAAGCTCAGTACATAAATACAGCCCCAGAACCAAGCTCAGTACATAAATACAGCCCCAGAACCAAGCTCAGTACATAAATACAGCCCAGAACCAAGCTCAATACATATATACAGCACCAGTACAAAGCTCAGTACATAAATACAGCTCCAGAATTAAGCTCAATACATATATACAGCACCAGAACAAAGCTCAGTACATAAACACAGCTCCAGAACCAAGCTCAGTACATATATACAGCCCCAGAACCCAGCTCAGTACATATATACAGCACCAGAACAAAGCTCAGTACATAAATACAGCTCCAGAACCAAGCTCAGTACATATATACAACACCAGAACCAAGCTCAGTACATAAATACAGCCCCAGAACCAAGCTCAGTACATATATACAGCACCAGAACAAAGCTCAGTACATATATACAGGACCAGAACAAAGCTCAGTACATAAATACAGCCCCAGAACCAAGCTCAATACATATATACAGCACCAGAACAAAGCTCAGTACATAAATACAGCTCCAGAACCAAGCTCAGTACATAAATACAGCCCCAGAACCAAGCTCAGTACATAAATACAGCCCCAGAACCAAGCTCAGTACATAAATACAGCCCCACAACCAAGCTCAGTACATAAATACAGCCCCAGAACCAAGCTCAGTACATATATACAGCACCAGAAGAAAGCTCAGTACATAAATACAGCCCCAGAACCAAGCTCTGTACATAAATACAGCTCCAGAACCAAGCTCAGTACATATATACAACACCAGAACCAAGCTCAGTACATAAATACAGCCCCAGAACCAAGCTCAGTACATATATACAGCACCAGAACAAAGCTCAGTACATAAATACAGCCCCAGAACCAATCTCAATACATATATACAGCACCAGAACAAAGCTCAGTACATAAATACAGCTCCAGAACCAAGCTCAGTACATAAATACAGCCCCAGAACCAAGCTCAGTACATAAATACAGCCCCAGAACCAAGCTCAGTACATATATACAGCACCAGAACAAAGCTCAGTACATAAATACAGCTCCAGAACCAAGCTCAGTACATATATACAACACCAGAACCAAGCTCAGTACATAAATACAGCCCCAAAACCAAGCTCAGTACATATATACAGCACCAGAACAAAGCTCAGTACATAAATACAGCTCCAGAACAAAGCTCAGTACATAAATACAGCTCCAGAACCAAGCTCAGTACATATATACAACACCAGAACCAAGCTCAGTACATAAATACAGCCCCAGAACCAAGCTCAGTACATATAGACAGCACCAGCACAAATACAGCTCAATTTAGTGCAACCCCTGCTGTACAGGTTTGTACGGCGTAAAACTACAGCTCCCAGCATGGCCCCAACAATGGTAAGGATATGCTGGGAGTTGAGGTTTCACAAAAAATAAGTCCTATCATAATCATCTCGCTGCAGATCATACAGTGACCACATTACTTATTAGAGGCAGAATAAACATTTACATTAAGTGACTCACCGGTGACGTCTCAGATTCTAGTTCTTTTTCTCCATCCGGTCCAGACCTCTATGATGACTTCTCCCGGTCACAGCCCATTTCTGCAGTTTGCTTCTCACTTTTCCAACATTTCTACACCTATAAACAAAGATTAAGTTCTCATTATACCACACACTACGCCCCTAAATATCATAGCGCCATACACTGCACCTCTAATTATAATAGCACCATACACCGTGTCCCCCCCACACACACTGTGCCCCCTGTAGATAGTGCCCCCATATAGCCCACCCCTGTATATAGTGTCCCACAAATAACTCCCCCTATAGTGCTCTACAGATAGCCCACCCCTGTATATAGCCCCCTGTAGATATAGCCCAGCCCTGTATATAGTGCTCCACGTATAGCACAACCCTGTATATAGCCCCCCTGTAGATATAGCCCAGCCCTGTATATAGTGCTCCACGTATAGCCCAACCCTGTATATAGCCCCCTGTAGATATAGCCCAGCCCTGTATATAGTGCTCCACGTATAGCCCAACCCTGTATATAGCCCCCCCTGTAGATATAGCCCAGCCCTGTATATAGTGCTCCACAGATAGCCCACCCCTGTATATACTATATACAGGGGTGGGCTATCTGTGGAGCACTATATACAGGCGTGGACTATATGTAGAGGGGGGCTATGTACAGGGGTGGACTTTCTTTGGAGCACTATAGGGGGAGCTATTTGTGGGATACTATATACAGGGGTTGGCTATATCTACAGGGGGGGCTATATACTGGGGTGGGCTATCTATGGAGCACCATGTACAGGGGTGGGCTATAGCTACAGGGGGGCTATATACTATATAGCCCCCCTGTAGCTATAGCCCACCCCTGTACATGGTGCTCCATAGATAGCCCATCCCAGTATTTAGCCCCCCCGTAGATAAAGCCCCCCATAGATAAAGCCCCCCCTGTAGATAATGCCCCCCCTGTAGATAAAGCTCCCCCTGTAGATAAAGCCCCCCTGTAGATAAAGCCCCCCCTGTAGATAAAGCCCCCCTGTAGATAAAGCCCCCCCCTGTAGATAAAGCCCCCCCTGTAGATAAAGCCCCCCCTGTAGATAATGCCCCCTGTGGATAAAGCCCCCCCTGTAGATAAAGCCCCCCGTAGATAAAGCCCCCCTGTAGATAAAGCCCCCCCTGTAGATAAAGCCCCCCGTAGATAAAGCCCCCCTGTAGATAAAGCCCCCTGTAGATAAAGCCCCCCTGTAGATAAAGCCCCCCCTGTAGATAAAGCTCCCCCTGTAGATAAAGCTCCCCCTGTAGATAAAGCCCCCTGTAGATAAAGCCCCCCCTGTAGATAAAGCCCCCCTGTAGATAAAGCTCCCCCTGTAGATAAAGCCCCCCCTGTAGATAAAGTCCCCCCGTAGATAAAGCCCCCCTTGTAGATAAAGCCCCCCTGTAGATAAAGCCCCCTGTAGATAAAGCCCCCCCTGTAGATAAAGCCCCCCCTGTATATAAAGCCCCCCTGTAGATAAAGCCCCCCCTGTAGATAAAGCCCCCCCTGTAGATAAAGCCTCCCTGTAGATAAATGCCCCCCCCCGTGTAGATAAAGTCCCCCCGTAGATAAAGCCCCCCCGTAGATAAAGCCCCCCCTGTAGATTAAGCCCCTCAATCCCGCTCCCACGCCGTCCGGCAGCCATGGAGACCTGCTCTCTTCCAGCTCTCTTCCTGCTCTCTTCCTGCTCTCTTCCAGCTCTCTTCCTGCTCTCTCCCTGCTCTCTCCCTGCTCTCTCCCTGCTCTCTTCCTGCTCTCTTTCTGCTCTCTTCCTGCTCTCTTCCAGCTCTCTTCCTGCTCTCTCCCTGCTCTCTCCCTGCTCTCTTCCTGCTCTCTTCCTGCTCTCTTCCTGCTCTCTCCCTGCTCTCTCCCTGCTCTCTCCCTGCTCTCTTCCTGCTCTCTTCCTGCTCTCTTCCAGCTCTCTTCCAGCTCTCTTCCTGCTCTCTCCCTGCTCTCTTCCTGCTCTCTTCCTGCTCTCTTCCAGCTCTCTTCCTGCTCTCTTCCTGCTCTCTCCCTGCTCTCTCCCTGCTCTCTTCCTGCTCTCTTCCTGCTCTCTTCTGCGCAGGTCTCCTGGGGTTGAATGAAGCGTCTATGAAAGGCGCTGATTGGCTGGGCAGGATGACTTTCCCTGTCACTCAGCGCCTTTCATCGATGGAAGCTTCACTGGTACAAAAGCGCTGAATAGCCGGGCATGGAATGTACCCGGCCATTCATTGCTTCTAATTGTACCTGTGTCCTATAGACACAGGTACAATTATAGTGCAGGAGGAGGTAGCGCTGGTGCCCCCCTCTAAGTTGCGCCCGGGGGAAACATGCCCCGCCTGCCCCCCCCTAGCTACACCCCTGTTATAGTCCACCACGCAGACCGGTTTCCTCTTATCAGAGGTAGCGCCCCTCTCTCTCACTGCCACTGTGGTGTCCTCGTGCACGGTGGAGAGCATGTACACCTCCTTTTTGTCACTCCATTTGACAGCGAGTAACTGGTCACAAATGAGAGTGACGCACGCCTTACTAGTCGCCTGGACACCAGTTGTTGAGGGAAGCCGACTATTTTTTCGTACCGTCCCACAGGCCCTTGTATTCGCAGCATGGAGGGACTTATACAGGGGGACACTGGTGTAGTAATTGTCGGTGTACACATGGTACCCGTTCTGTAGGAATGGCACCATGAGTTCCCAGACAATTTTCCCACTAATGCCAATATCCTCTGGGCATCCTGGGGGATTAAGGTGGCGGTCCCTGCCCTCATAAATGAAAAAGGCACAGGTGTAGCCCGTTGTTGTCTCGCATACCTTATAAAGCTTCACTCCGTATCGGGCTATTTTGGAGGGGTGAAATTTGCGACATCTGCGTTGACGCCTGGAGTCGCTGTAAATGGCGGAATTTGGGGGGAGAAATAAAGTGCAGGATCCCACGTTGCGGGAGGGACTGCATTACTAGGCCCGGCTCCTGACCCTTCACCGGTGACCGCTGCGTCCACCACCATAGGGCTGGGGGGTCCAGTGGCAGAAGCAGAACCTGTGTCGCTTTCTGAGCCAAGTTCTGCTTCTGACGCAGTGTCCGTATCGCTGCCGGAACCGCTAGAGCACATCATGGCGTGCGCCTGCTCTGCAGAGAACATTCTGCGGCTTCTGCGGTTCATTATTTTGTAACACTAAACTAACAAGTAAATTTTTTTTTTTTGTATTTTACATTTTTTTTAATATAATATATAATATAGACACAACACTAAGAGAAAAAAAAAATACAATAAACCGCAGTTAATAACAGCAACTAAAACTAAATCAGCGGGAAAAAAAAGAATTACGGAGATAACAAGTAATTACGGGTTATCTGGGGGTGATTGCAGGTAATCTAGGGGTGATTGCAGGTAATCTGGGGGTGATTGCAGGTAATCTGGGGGTGATTGCAGGTAATCTGGGGGTGATTGCAGGTAATCTGGGGGTGATTGCAGGTAATCTGGGGGTGATTGCAGGTAATCTAGGGGTGATTGCAGGTAATCTGGGGGTGATTGCAGGTAATCTGGGGGTGATTGCAGGTAATCTGGGGGTGATTGCAGGTAATCTGGGGGTGATTGCAGGTAATCTGGGGGTGATTGCAGGTAATCTAGGGGTGATTGCAGGTAATCTGGGGGTGATTGCAGGTAATCTGGGGGTGATTGCAGGTAATCTGGGGGTGATTGCAGGTAATCTGGGGGTGATTGCAGGTAATCTGGGGGTGATTGCAGGTAATCTAGGGGTGATTGCAGGTAATCTGGGGTGATTACAGGTAATATCGGAACACTGGCGAGTAAGTATGTGGTGTATTTTACAGTATAATACAGCACAAGATTTGTATAGTATTTCTCTCTCTCCTCTCACAGATCAACTCCTGTGCTGTATTGTGTAAATATGGGACTATGGTCACTGGGATAGGAATATCACAGTGACCATCTGATCAGGGACCAATTATCAGGGTCCCTGATCAGTTTCTATGTACAGTCAGAATAGCTGCCTTACACTGACAGTGCATGCGTGCGCCATTTTTCTTTTCTCCCCGGCAGTTAGGGGTGGGGTGGGGTGGGGGGGGGGGACGGGAGACACGATCGGTGGTAGCGGGGGCCTAACAAGTAGTTTTTTTATCTCCTCTTACCAAGCATACATGGTGAGAGGAGATAAAAACCTCATTTACATCGGCACATCCATTGTAACGGCGATCGCCGGTATGGAGACCGCAAACAGCGGACCCCAGTCACTGCTCCAGGCCCTCAGCTACCTCCAGCAGCTGAGAGCAGGGAGCTAAACCTCCCCCCGGCGGCGCTACTTTATTCCGATGCCGCGACATAGAAAGTCAATGGCATCGGAATAAAGCCCGTTAGTGACCGACGTAGAAAGACTATGGGCCGGTCACTAACGGGTTAATAGAGGAGGGCATGGCAGTAATAATCCAGACACACTCCCGATGAGATGAAGGCTATCCAGACACACTGCTGATGAGATAAAGGCTATCCAGTCACACTCCTGATGAGATAAAGGCTATCCAGACACACTCCCGATGAGATAAAGGCTATCCAGACACACTGCCGATGAGATAAAGGCTATCCAGACACACTGCCGATGAGATGAAGGCTATTCAGTCACACTCCTGATGAGATGAAGGCTATCCAGTCACACTCCTGATGAGATAAAGGCTATCCAGTCACACTCCTGATGAGATGAAGGCTATCCAGACACACTCCCAATGAGATAAAGGCTATCCAGACACACTGCCGATGAGATGAAGGCTATCCAGTCACACTCCTGATGAGATGAAGGCTATCCAGTCACACTCCTGATGAGATAAAGGCTATCCAGTCACACTCCTGATGAGATGAAGGCTATCCAGACACACTGCTGATGAGATAAAGGCTATCCAGATGCACTGCTGATGAGATCAAGTCTATCCAGATGCACTGCTGATGAGATAAAGGCTATCCAGACGCCCTCCTGATGAGATGAAGGCTATCCAGACACACTGCTGATGAGATAAAGGCTATCCAGACGCACTCCTGATGAGATAAAAGCTATCCAGTCACACTCCTGATGAGATGAAGGCTATCCAGACACACTGCTGATGAGATGAAGGCTATCCAGTCACATTCCTGATGAGATAAAGGCTATTCAGACACACTGCTGATGAGATAAAGGCTATCCAGACTCACTCCTGATGAGATAAAGGCTATCCAGTCACACTCCTGATGAGATAAAGGCTATCCAGAGCCACTCCTGATGAGATAAATGCTATCCAGTCACACTCCTGATGAGATAAAGGCTATCCAGACACACTCCTGATGAGATAAAGGCTATCCAGACACACTCCTGATTAGATAAAGGCTATCCAGACACACTGCAGATGAGATAAAGGCTATCCAGACACACTCTCGATGAGATAAAGGCTATCCAGACACACTGCCGATGAGATCAAGGCTATCCAGTCACACTCCTGATGAGATAAAGGCTATCCAGTCACACTCCTGATGAGATAAAGGCTATCCAGTCACACTCCTGATGAGATGAAGGCTATCCAGACACACTGCTGATGAGATAAAGGCTATCCAGACACACTGCTGATGAGATAAAGGCTATCCAGACACACTGCTGATGAGATAAAGGCTATCCAGACGCACTGCTGATGAGATAAAGGCTATCCAGACACACTGCTGATGAGATAAAGGCTATCCAGTCACACTCCTGATGAGATAAAGGCTATCCAGACACACTCCTGATGAGATAAAGGCTATCCAGACACACTGCAGATGAGAAAAAGGCTATCCAGACACACTCCCGATGAGATAAAGGCTATCCAGTCACACTGCTGATGAGATAAAGGCTATCCAGTCACACTGCCGATGAGATAAAGGCTATCCAGTCACACTCCTGATGAGATAAAGGCTATCCAGACACACTCCTGATGAGATAAAGGCTATCCAGACACACTCCTGATGAGATAAAGGCTATCCAGTCACACTCCTGATGAGATAAAGGCTATCCAGACACACTCCTGATGAGATAAAGGCTATCCAGACACACTCCTAATGAGATAAAGGCTATCCAGACACACTGCTGATGAGATAAAGGCTATCCAGACACACTCCCGATGAGATAAAGGCTATCCAGTCGCACTGCTGATGAGATAAAGGCTATCCAGACGCACAGCTGATGAGATAAAGGCTATCCAGACACACTCCTGATGAGATAAAGGCTATCCAGACACACTCCCGATGAGATAAAGGCTATCCAGTCACACTGCTGATGAGATAAAGGCTATCCAGTCACACTCCTGATGAGATAAAGGCTATCCAGACACACTGCTGATGAGATAAAGGCTATCCAGACACACTGCTGATGAGATAAAGGCTATCCAGTCACACTGCTGATGAGATAAAGGCTATCCAGACACACTCCCGATGAGATAAAGGCTATCCAGACACACTCCTGATGAGATGAAGGCGATCCAGACACACTGCTGATGAGATCAAGGCTATCCAGACACACTCCCGATGAGATAAAGGCTATCCAGTCACACTGCTGATGAGATAAAGGCTATCCAGACGCACAGCTGATGAGATAAAGGCTATCCAGACACACTCCTGATGAGATAAAGGCTATCCAGACACACTCCCGATGAGATAAAGGCTATCCAGTCACACTGCTGATGAGATAAAGGCTATCCAGTCACACTCCCGATGAGATAAAGGCTATCCAGACGCACTGCTGATGAGATAAAGGCTATCCAGACACACTGCTGATGAGATAAAGGCTATCCAGTCACACTCCTGATGAGATAAAGGTTATCCAGACACACTCCTGATGAGATAAAGGTTATCCAGTCACACTCCTGATGAGATAAAGGCTATCCAGACACACTGCTGATGAGATAAAGGCTATCCAGTCACACTCCTGATGAGATACAGGCTATCCAGACACACTCCCGATGAGATAAAGGCTATCCAGACACACTGCTGATGAGATAAAGGCTATCCAGTCACACTCCTGATGAGATAAAGGCTATCCAGTCACACTCCTGATGAGATAAAGGCTATCTAGTCACACTCCTGATGAGTTAAAGGCTATCCAGACAGACTCCTGATGAGATAAAGGCTATCCAGACACACTCCTGATGAGATAAAGGCTATCCAGACACACTGCTGATGAGATAAAGGCTATCCAGACACACTCCCGATGAGATAAAGGCTATCCAGTCGCACTGCTGATGAGATAAAGGCTATCCAGACGCACAGCTAATGAGATAAAGGCTATCCAGACACACTCCTGATGAGATAAAGGCTATCCAGACACACTCCCGATGAGATAAAGGCTATCCAGTCACACTGCTGATGAGATAAAGGCTATCCAGACACACTGCTGATGAGATAAAGGCTATCCAGACACACTCCCGATGAGATAAAGGTTATCCAGACACACTCCTGATGAGATAAAGGTTATCCAGTCACACTCCTGATGAGATAAAGGCTATCCAGACACACTGCTGATGAGATAAAGGCTATCCAGTCACACTCCTGATGAGATAAAGGTTATCCAGTCACAATCCTGATGAGATAAAGGCTATCCAGACACACTCCTGATGAGATAAAGGCTATCCAGTCACACTCCTGATGAGATAAAGGCTATCCAGACACACTCCTGATGAGATAAAGGCTATCCAGACACACTCCTGATGAGATAAAGGCTATCCAGACACACTGCTGATGAGATAAAGGCTATCCAGACACACTCCCGATGAGATAAAGGCTATCCAGTCGCACTGCTGATGAGATAAAGGCTATCCAGACGCACAGCTGATGAGATAAAGGCTATCCAGACACACTCCTGATGAGATAAAGGCTATCCAGACACACTCCCGATGAGATAAAGGCTATCCAGTCACACTGCTGATGAGATAAAGGCTATCCAGTCACACTCCTGATGAGATAAAGGCTATCCAGACACACTGCTGATGAGATAAAGGCTATCCAGACACACTCCTGATGAGATAAAGGCTATCCAGTCACACTGCTGATGAGATAAAGGCTATCCAGACACACTCCCGATGAGATAAAGGCTATCCAGACACACTCCCGATGAGATAAAGGCTATCCAGTCACACTGCTGATGAGATAAAGGCTATCCAGACGCACAGCTGATGAGATAAAGGCTATCCAGACACACTCCTGATGAGATAAAGGCTATCCAGACACACTCCCGATGAGATAAAGGCTATCCAGTCACACTGCTGATGAGATAAAGGCTATCCAGTCACACTCCCGATGAGATAAAGGTTATCCAGACACACTCCTGATGAGATAAAAGGCTATCCAGACACACTCCTGACTGAGATAAAGGCTATCCAGACGCACTGCTGATGAGATAAAGGCTATCCAGACACACTGCTGATGAGATAAAGGCTATCCAGTCACACTCCTGATGAGATAAAGGTTATCCAGACACACTCCTGATGAGATAAAGGTTATCCAGTCAAACTCCTGATGAGATAAAGGCTATCCAGACACATTGCTGATGAGATAAAGGCTATCCAGTCACACTCCTGATGAGATACAGGCTATCCAGACACACTCCTGATGAGATAAAGGCTATCCAGTCACACTCCTGATGAGATAAAGGATATCCAGACACACTCCCGATGAGATAAAGGCTATCCAGACACACTGCTGATGAGATAAAGGCTATCCAGTCACACTCCTGATGTGATAAAGGCTATCCAGTCACACTCCTGATGAGATAAAGGCTATCCAGTCACACTCCTGATGAGATAAAGGCTATCCAGACAGACTCCTGATGAGATAAAGGCTATCCAGACACACTCCTGATGAGATAAAGGCTATCCAGACACACTGCTGATGAGATAAAGGCTATCCAGACACACTCCCGATGAGATAAAGGCTATCCAGTCGCACTGCTGATGAGATAAAGGCTATCCAGACGCACAGCTCATGAGATAAAGGCTATCCAGACACACTCCTGATGAGATAAAGGCTATCCAGACACACTCCCGCTGAGATAAAGGCTATCCAGTCACACTGCTGATGAGATAAAGGCTATCCAGACACACTGCTGATGAGATAAAGGCTATCCAGACACACTCCCGATGAGATAAAGGTTATCCAGACACACTCCTGATGAGATAAAGGTTATCCAGTCACACTCCTGATGAGATAAAGGCTATCCAGACACACTGCTGATGAGATAAAGGCTATCCAGTCACACTCCTGATGAGATAAAGGTTATCCAGTCACACTCCTGATGAGATAAAGGCTATCCAGACACACTGCTGATGAGATAAAGGCTATCGAGTCACACTCCTGATGAGATAAAGGCTATCCAGACACACTCCTGATGAGATAAAGGCTATCCAGTCACACTCCTTATGAGATAAAAGATATCCAGACACACTCCCGATGAGATAAAGGTTATCCAGACAAACTCCTGATGAGATAAAAGGCTATCCAGACACACGCCTGACTGAGATAAAGGCTATCCAGACGCACTGCTGATGAGATAAAGGCTATCCAGTCACACTCCTGATGAGATAAAGGTTATCCAGTCACACTCCTGATGAGATAAAGGCTATCCAGACACACTGCTGATGAGATAAAGGCTATCCAGACACACTCCTGATGAGATAAAGGCTATCCAGTCACATTCCCGATGAGATAAAGGCTATCCAGACACATTCCCGATGAGATAAAGGCTATCCAGTCACACTGCTGATGAGATAAAGGCTATCCAGTCACACTCCCGATGAGATAAAGGTTATCCAGACACACTCCTGACTGAGATAAAGGCTATCCAGTCACACTCCCGATGAGATAAAGGCTATCCAGACACATTCCCGATGAGATAAAGGCTATCCAGTCACACTGCTGATGAGATAAAGGCTATCCAGTCACACTCCCGATGAGATAAAGGTTATCCAGACACACTCCTGACTGAGATAAAGGCTATCCAGACGCACTGCTGATGAGATAAAGGCTATCCAGACACACTGCTGATGAGATAAAGGCTATCCAGACACACTGCTGATGAGATAAAGGCTATCCAGACGCACTGCTGATGAGATAAAGGCTATCCAGACACACTGCTGATGAGATAAAGGCTATCCAGTCACACTCCTGATGAGATAAAGGCTATCCAGACGCACTGCTGATGAGATAAAGGCTATCCAGACACACTGCTGATGAGATAAAGGCTATCCAGTCACACTCCTGATGAGATAAAGGCTATCCAGACACACTCCTGATGAGATAAAGGCTATCCAGACACACTGCAGATGAGAAAAAGGCTATCCAGACACACTCCCGATGAGATAAAGGCTATCCAGTCACACTGCTGATGAGATAAAGGCTATCCAGTCACACTGCCGATGAGATAAAGGCTATCCAGTCACACTCCTGATGAGATAAAGGCTATCCAGACACACTCCTGATGAGATAAAGGCAATCCAGACACACTCCCGATGAGATAAAGGCTATCCAGTCACACTGCTGATGAGATAAAGGCTATCCAGTCACACTCCCGATGAGATAAAGGTTATCCAGACACACTCCTGATGAGATAAAAGGCTATCCAGACACACTCCTGACTGAGATAAAGGTTATCCAGTCGCACTGCTGATGAGATAAAGGCTATCCAGACACACTGCTGATGAGATAAAGGCTATCCAGTCACACTCCTGGTGAGATACAGGCTATCCAGACACACTCCTGATGAGATAAAGGCTATCCAGTCACACTCCTGATGAGATAAAGGATATCCAGACACACTCCCGATGAGATAAAGGCTATCCAGACACACTGCTGATGAGATAAAGGCTATCCAGTCACACTCCTGATGAGATAAAGGCTATCCAGTCACACTCCTGATGAGTTAAAGGCTATACAGACAGACTCCTGATGAGATAAAAGGCTATCCAGACACACTCCTGACTGAGATAAAGGTTATCCAGTCGCACTGCTGATGAGATAAAGGCTATCCAGACACACTGCTGATGAGATAAAGGCTATCCAGTCACACTCCTGGTGAGATACAGGCTATCCAGACACACTCCTGATGAGATAAAGGCTATCCAGTCACACTCCTGATGAGATAAAGGATATCCAGACACACTCCCGATGAGATAAAGGCTATCCAGACACACTGCTGATGAGATAAAGGCTATCCAGTCACACTCCTGATGAGATAAAGGCTATCCAGTCACACTCCTGATGAGTTAAAGGCTATACAGACAGACTCCTGATGAGATAAAGGCTATCCAGACACACTCCTGATGAGATAAAGGCTATCCAGACACACTGCTGATGAGATAAAGGCTATCCAGACACACTCCCGATGAGATAAAGGCTATCCAGTCGCACTGCTGATGAGATAAAGGCTATCCAGACGCACAGCTAATGAGATAAAGGCTATCCAGACACACTCCTGATGAGATAAAGGCTATCCAGACACACTCCCGATGAGATAAAGGCTATCCAGTCACACTGCTGATGAGATAAAGGCTATCCAGACACACTGCTGATGAGATAAAGGCTATCCAGACACACTCCCGATGAGATAAAGGTTATCCAGACACACTCCTGATGAGATAAAGGTTATCCAGTCACACTCCTGATGAGATAAAGGCTATCCAGACACACTGCCGATGAGATAAAGGCTATCCAGTCACACTCCTGATGAGATAAAGGTTATCCAGTCACACTCCTGATGAGATAAAGGCTATCCAGACACACTCCTGATGAGATAAAGGCTATCCAGACACACTCCCGATGAGATAAAGGCTATCCAGTCACACTGCTGATGAGATAAAGGCTATCCAGTCACACTCCTGATGAGATAAAGGCTATCCAGACACACTGCTGATGAGATAAAGGCTATCCAGACACACTCCTGATGAGATAAAGGCTATCCAGTCACACTGCTGATGAGATAAAGGCTATCCAGACACACTCCCGATGAGATAAAGGCTATCCAGACACACTCCTGATGAGATGAAGGCTATCCAGACACACTGCTGATGAGATCAAGGCTATCCAGACACACTCCCGATGAGATAAAGGCTATCCAGTCACACTGCTGATGAGATAAAGGCTATCCAGACGCACAGCTGATGAGATAAAGGCTATCCAGACACACTCCTGATGAGATAAAGACCTATCCAGACACACTCCCGATTAGATAAAGGCTATCCAGTCACAGACTATATTGGTGGGGGGAGAAACAGAATGTGGGGAGAGGACTAGACAACAAGATAAGGAGATCCTTTCGTTACAAAACATCAGTGTAAATAAAAAGGACCGATTAATGTCAAATCACATTTCTGATAATAAAAGTGAACAACTGACAGGCAAGTTAAAGTGTATGTTCACAAATGCCAGAAGTCTAGCAAGCAAAATGGGGGAGCTGGAGGCCTTGATACTGGAAGAAAATATAGATATAGTTGGTGTTGCTGAAACATGGCTGGACTCTTCACATGACTGGGCTGTAAATCTACAGGGTTTTACACTTTTTCGTAAAGACAGGACAAATAGGAAAGGTGGTGGTGTATGTCTGTATGTGAGAAGTGATATGAAGGCGAGTGTGAAAGAGACAATAGTGGGTGAAGACTGTGAGGAGGTTGAAACCTTGTGGGTGGAACTAGAAAGGGAGGTAAACACTGAAAAAATTACTTTTGGTGTAATCTATAGACCCCCCAATATAACTGAGGAGATGGAAGGTCAGATATATAAACAGATGGAGCGGGCTGCACAGGCGGGTACTGTAGTGATAATGGGAGATTTTAATTTCCGGGATATTAATTGGTGTCATGGTTCGGCTTCAACTGCAAAGGGGAGACATTTCCTCAACCTGTTGCAGGAAAATTTTATGGGCCAGTTTGTGGAAGACCCGACTAGAGGTGAAGCTCTGTTGGATCTGGTCATTTCTAATAATGCAGATCTTGTCGGGAATGTCAATGTTCGTGAAAACCTCGGTAACAGTGATCACAATATAGTTACATTTTACCTATACTGTAAAAAACAAACGCAGGCTGGGAGGGCAAAAACATTTAATTTTAAGAAAGCCAATTTCCCCAGGATGAGGGCGGCAATTCAGGATATAGACTGGGAAGAACTAATGTCAAATAATGGAACAAATGATAAATGGGAGATTTTCAAATCTACTTTGAGTTATTATAGTGCAAAATTTATTCCTACAGGTAATAAGTATAAACGACTCAAATTAAACCCCACATGGCTTACACCTTCTGTGAAAGGGGCAATACATGACAAAAAAAGGGCATTTAAAAAATACAAATCTGAGGGTACAGCTGTAGCCTTTGTAAAATATAAAGAGCTTAATAAAATCTGTAAAAATGTAATAAAATTAGCAAAAATACAAAATGAAAGGCAGGTGGCCAAGGATAGTAAAACAAATCCTAAAAAATTCTTCAAGCATATAAATGCAAAAAAGCCAAGGTCTGAACATGTAGGACCCCTAGATAATGGTAATGGGGAGTTGATCACAGGGGATCAAGAGAAGGCAGAGTTACTAAATGGGTTCTTTAGCTCTGTATATACAACAGAAGAAAGAGCAGCTGATGTAGCCGGTGCCAGTGCTGTTAATATATCGGCTGATATACTGAATTGGATGAATGTAGAGATGGTCCAAGCTAAATTAAATAAAATAAATGTGCACAAGGCTCCGGGACCAGATGGGTTACACCCTAGAATTCTTAAAGAGCTTAGTTCAGTTATTTCTGTCCCCCTTTTCATAATATTCAGAGAATCTCTAGTGACTGGTATAGTGCCAAGGGACTGGCGCAGGGCAAATGTGGTGCCTATTTTCAAAAAGGGCTCTAGGTCTTCCCCGGGTAATTATAGACCAGTAAGCTTAACATCCATCGTGGGGAAAATGTTTGAGGGGCTATTGAGGGACTATATACAGGATTATGTGACAATAAATAGCATTATAAGTGACAGCCAGCACGGTTTTACTAAGGACAGAAGTTGTCAAACTAACCTAATCTGTTTTTATGAAGAGGTGAGCAGAAGTCTAGACAGAGGGGCCGCTGTGGATTTAGTGTTTTTGGACTTTGCAAAGGCATTTGACACTGTCCCCCATAGACGCCTAATGGGTAAATTAAGGACTATAGGTTTAGAAAATATAGTTTGTAATTGGATTGAGAATTGGCTCAAGGACCGTATCCAGAGGGTTGTGGTCAATGATTCCTTCTCTGAATGGTCCCCGGTTATAAGTGGTGTACCCCAGGGTTCAGTGCTGGGACCACTATTATTCAACTTATTTATTAATGATATAGAGGAAGGGATTAATAGCACTATTTCTATTTTTGCAGATGACACCAAGCTATGTAATATAGTTCAGACTATGGAAGATGTTCATGAATTACAGGCAGATTTAAACAAACTAAGTGTTTGGGCGTCCACTTGGCAAATGAAGTTTAATGTAGATAAATGTAAAGTTATGCATCTTGGTACCAACAACCTGCATGCATCATATGTCCTAGGGGGCGCTACACTGGCGGATTCACTTGTTGAGAAGGATCTGGGTGTACTTGTAAATCATAAACTCAATAACAGCATGCAGTGTCAATCAGCTGCTTCAAAGGCCAGCAAGATATTGTCGTGTATTAAAAGAGGCATGGACTCGCGGGACAGAGATGTAATATTGCCACTTTACAAAGCATTAGTGAGGCCTCATCTAGAATATGCAGTTCAGTTCTGGGCTCCAGTTCATAGAAAGGATGCCCTGGAGTTGGAAAAAATACAAAGAAGAGCAACGAAGCTAATAAGGGGCATGGAGAATTTAAGTTAT
Organism: Rhinoderma darwinii; assembly: GCF_050947455.1. Taxonomy (NCBI): domain Eukaryota; kingdom Metazoa; phylum Chordata; class Amphibia; order Anura; family Rhinodermatidae; genus Rhinoderma; species Rhinoderma darwinii. The sequence continues at coordinate 2,640,649 of NC_134688.1, forward strand.
GAGGAAAGATTGAAAGAATTAAACCTATTTAGCCTTGAAAAAAGAAGACTAAGGGGGGACATGATTAACTTATATAAATATATTAATGGCACATACAAAAAATATGGTGAAATCCTGTTCCTTGTAAAACCCCCTCAAAAAACAAGGGGGCGCTCCCTCCATCTGGAGAAAAAAAGGTTCAAGCTGCAGAGGCGACAAGGCTTCTTTACAGTGAGAACGGTGAATCTATGGAATAGCCTACCGCAGGAGCTGGTCACAGCAGGGACAGTAGACACCGCAGGAACCGTCACAGCAGGGACAGTAGATGGCTTTAAAAAAGGGTTAGATAATTTCCTAGAACAAAAAAATATTAGCTCCTATGTGTAGAAATTTTTCCTTCCCTTTTCCCTTCCCTTGGTTGAACTTGATGGACATGTGTCTTTTTTCAGCCGTACTAACTATGTAACTATGTAACTATGTAACACTGCTGATGAGATAAAGGCTATCCAGTCACACTCCCGATGAGATAAAGGTTATCCAGACACACTCCTGATGAGATAAAAGGCTATCCAGACACACTCCTGACTGAGATAAAGGCTATCCAGACGCACTGCTGATGAGATAAAGGCTATCCAGACACACTGCTGATGAGATAAAGGCTATCCAGTCACACTCCTGATGAGATAAAGGTTATCCAGACACACTCCTGATGAGATAAAGGTTATCCAGTCACACTCCTGATGAGATAAAGGCTATCCAGACACACTGCTGATGAGATAAAGGCTATCCAGTCACACTCCTGATGAGATACAGGCTATCCAGACACACTCCTGATGAGATAAAGGCTATCCAGTCACACTCCTGATGAGATAAAGGATATCCAGACACACTCCCGATGAGATAAAGGCTATCCAGACACACTGCTGATGAGATAAAGGCTATCCAGTCACACTCCTGATGAGATAAAGGCTATCCAGTCACACTCCTGATGAGATAAAGGCTATCCAGTCACACTCCTGATGAGATAAAGGCTATCCAGACAGACTCCTGATGAGATAAAGGCTATCCAGACACACTCCTGATGAGATAAAGGCTATCCAGACACACTGCTGATGAGATAAAGGCTATCCAGACACACTCCCGATGAGATAAAGGCTATCCAGTCGCACTGCTGATGAGATAAAGGCTATCCAGACGCACAGCTCATGATATAAAGGCTATCCAGACACACTCCTGATGAGATAAAGGCTATCCAGACACACTCCCGATGAGATAAAGGCTATCCAGTCACACTGCTGATGAGATAAAGGCTATCCAGACACACTGCTGATGAGATAAAGGCTATCCAGACACACTCCCAATGAGATAAAGGTTATCCAGACACACTCCTGATGAGATAAAGGTTATCCAGTCACACTCCTGATGAGATAAAGGCTATCCAGACACACTGCTGATGAGATAAAGGCTATCCAGTCACACTCCTGATGAGATAAAGGTTATCCAGTCACACTCCTGATGAGATAAAGGCTATCCAGACACACTGCTGATGAGATAAAGGCTATCCAGTCACACTCCTGGTGAGATACAGGCTATCCAGACACACTCCTGATGAGATAAAGGCTATCCAGTCACACTCCTGATGAGATAAAGGATATCCAGACACACTCCCTATGAGATAAAGGCTATCCAGACACACTGCTGATGAGATAAAGGCTATCCAGTCACACTCCTGATGAGATAAAGGCTATCCAGTCACACTCCTGATGAGTTAAAGGCTATACAGACAGACTCCTGATGAGATAAAGGCTATCCAGACACACTCCTGATGAGATAAAGGCTATCCAGACACACTGCTGATGAGATAAAGGCTATCCAGACACACTCCCCAGATGAGATAAAGGCTATCCAGTCGCACTGCTGATGAGATAAAGGCTATCCAGACGCACAGCTAATGAGATAAAGGCTATCCAGACACACTCCTGATGAGATAAAGGCTATCCAGACACACTCCCGATGAGATAAAGGCTATCCAGTCACACTGCTGATGAGATAAAGGCTATCCAGACACACTGCTGATGAGATAAAGGCTATCCAGACACACTCCCGATGAGATAAAGGTTATCCAGACACACTCCTGATGAGATAAAGGTTATCCAGTCACACTCCTGATGAGATAAAGGCTATCCAGACACACTGCCGATGAGATAAAGGCTATCCAGTCACACTCCTGATGAGATAAAGGTTATCCAGTCACACTCCTGATGAGATAAAGGCTATCCAGACAACCTCCTGATGAGATAAAGGCTATCCAGACACACTCCCGATGAGATAAAGGCTATCCAGTCACACTGCTGATGAGATAAAGGCTATCCAGTCACACTCCTGATGAGATAAAGGCTATCCAGACACACTGCTGATGAGATAAAGGCTATCCAGACACACTCCTGATGAGATAAAGGCTATCCAGTCACACTGCTGATGAGATAAAGGCTATCCAGACACACTCCCGATGAGATAAAGGCTATCCAGACACACTCCTGATGAGATGAAGGCTATCCAGACACACTGCTGATGAGATCAAGGCTATCCAGACACACTCCCGATGAGATAAAGGCTATCCAGTCACACTGCTGATGAGATAAAGGCTATCCAGACGCACAGCTGATGAGATAAAGGCTATCCAGACACACTCCTGATGAGATAAAGGCTATCCAGACACACTCCCGATTAGATAAAGGCTATCCAGTCACACTGCTGATGAGATAAAGGCTATCCAGTCACACTCCCGATGAGATAAAGGTTATCCAGACACACTCCTGATGAGATAAAAGGCTATCCAGACACACTCCTGACTGAGATAAAGGCTATCCAGACGCACTGCTGATGAGATAAAGGCTATCCAGACACACTGCTGATGAGATAAAGGCTATCCAGTCACACTCCTGATGAGATAAAGGTTATCCAGACACACTCCTGATGAGATAAAGGTTATCCAGTCACACTCCTGATGAGATAAAGGCTATCCAGACACACTGCTGATGAGATAAAGGCTATCCAGTCACACTCCTGATGAGATACAGGCTATCCAGACACACTCCTGATGAGATAAAGGCTATCCAGTCACACTCCTGATGAGATAAAGGATATCCAGACACACTCCCGATGAGATAAAGGCTATCCAGACACACTGCTGATGAGATAAAGGCTATCCAGTCACACTCCTGATGAGATAAAGGCTATCCAGTCACACTCCTGATGAGATAAAGGCTATCCAGTCACACTCCTGATGAGATAAAGGCTATCCAGACAGACTCCTGATGAGATAAAGGCTATCCAGACACACTCCTGATGAGATAAAGGCTATCCAGACACACTGCTGATGAGATAAAGGCTATCCAGACACACTCCCGATGAGATAAAGGCTATCCAGTCGCACTGCTGATGAGATAAAGGCTATCCAGACGCACAGCTCATGATATAAAGGCTATCCAGACACACTCCTGATGAGATAAAGGCTGTCCAGACACACTCCCGATGAGATAAAGGCTATCCAGTCACACTGCTGATGAGATAAAGGCTATCCAGACACACTGCTGATGAGATAAAGGCTATCCAGACACACTCCCAATGAGATAAAGGTTATCCAGACACACTCCTGATGAGATAAAGGTTATCCAGTCACACTCCTGATGAGATAAAGGCTATCCAGACACACTGCTGATGAGATAAAGGCTATCCAGTCACACTCCTGATGAGATAAAGGTTATCCAGTCACACTCCTGATGAGATAAAGGCTATCCAGACACACTGCTGATGAGATAAAGGCTATAGAGTCACACTCCTGATGAGATAAAGGCTATCCAGTCACACTCCTTATGAGATAAAAGATATCCAGACACACTCCCGATGAGATAAAGGTTATCCAGACACACTCCTGATGAGATAAAAGGCTATCCAGACACACGCCTGACTGAGAAAAAGGCTATCCAGACGCACTGCTGATGAGATAAAGGCTATCCAGTCACACTCCTGATGAGATAAAGGTTATCCAGTCACACTCCTGATGAGATAAAGGCTATCCAGACACACTGCTGATGAGATAAAGGCTATCCAGCACACTCCTGATGAGATAAAGGCTATCCAGTCACATTCCCGATGAGATAAAGGCTATCCAGACACATTCCCGATGAGATAAAGGCTATCCAGTCACACTGCTGATGAGATAAAGGCTATCCAGTCACACTCCCGATGAGATAAAGGTTATCCAGACACACTCCTGACTGAGATAAAGGCTATCCAGTCACACTCCCGATGAGATAAAGGCTATCCAGACACATTCCCGATGAGATAAAGGCTATCCAGTCACACTGCTGATGAGATAAAGGCTATCCAGTCACACTCCCGATGAGATAAAGGTTATCCAGACACACTCCTGACTGAGATAAAGGCTATACAGACGCACTGCTGATGAGATAAAGGCTATCCAGACACACTGCTGATGAGATAAAGGCTATCCAGACACACTGCTGATGAGATAAAGGCTATCCAGACGCACTGCTGATGAGATAAAGGCTATCCAGACACACTGCTGATGAGATAAAGGCTATCCATTCACACTCCTGATGAGATAAAGGCTATCCAGACACACTCCTGATGAGATAAAGGCTATCCAGACACACTGCAGATGAGAAAAAGGCTATCCAGACACACTCCCGATGAGATAAAGGCTATCCAGTCACACTGCTGATGAGATAAAGGCTATCCAGTCACACTGCCGATGAGATAAAGGCTATCCAGTCACACTCCTGATGAGATAAAGGCTATCCAGACACACTCCTGATGAGATAAAGGCTATCCAGACACACTCCTGATGAGATAAAGGCTATCCAGTCACACTCCTGATGAGATAAAGGCTATCCAGAGCCACTCCTGATGAGATAAATGCTATCCAGACACACTGCCGATGAGATCAAGGCTATGCAGTCATCCTCCTGATGAGATAAAGGCTATCCAGTCACACTCCTGATGAGATAAAGGCTATCCAGACACACTGCAGATGAGATGAAGGCTATCCAGACACACTGCTGATGAGATAAAGGCTATCCAGACACACTGCTGATGAGATGAAGGCTATCCAGACACACTCCTGATGAGATGAAGGCTATCCAGACACACTGCTGATGAGATAAAGGCTATCCAGACACACTGCTGATGAGATAAAGGCTATCCAGACACACTCCTGATGAGATAAAGGCTATCCAGTCACACTCCTGATGAGATGAAGGCTATCCAGACACACTGCTGATGAGATAAAGGCTATCCAGACGCACTGCTGATGAGATAAAGGCTATCCAGACACACTCCTGATGAGATAAAGGCTATCCAGACACACTCCTGATGAGATAAAGGCTATCCAGACACACTCCTGATGAGATAAAGGCTATCCAGACACACTCCTGATGAGATAAAGGCTATCCAGACACACTCCTGATGAGATAAAGGCTATCCAGACACACTCCTGATGAGATAAAGGCTATCCAGACACACTCCTGATGAGATGAAGGCTATCCAGACACACTGCTGATGAGATAAAGGCTATCCAGACGCACTCCTGATGAGATAAAAGCTATCCAGTCACACTCCTGATGAGATGAAGGCTATCCAGTCACATTCCTGATGAGATAAAGGCTATTCAGACACACTGCTGATGAGATAAAGGCTATCCAGACTCACTCCTGATGAGATAAAGGCTATCCAGTCACACTCCTGATGAGATAAAGGCTATCCAGAGCCACTCCTGATGAGATAAATGCTATCCAGTCACACTCCTGATGAGATAAAGGCTATCCAGACACACTCCTGATGAGATAAAGGCTATCCAGACACACTGCAGATGAGAAAAAGGCTATCCAGACACACTCCCGATGAGATAAAGGCTATCCAGTCACACTGCTGATGAGATAAAGGCTATCCAGTCACACTGCCGATGAGATGAAGGCTATCCAGTCACACTCCTGATGAGATAAAGGCTATCCAGACACACTCCTGATGAGATAAAGGCTATCCAGACACACTCCTGATGAGATAAAGGCTATCCAGACACACTGCTGATGAGATAAAGGCTATCCAGACACACTCCCGATGAGATAAAGGCTATCCAGTCGCACTGCTGATGATATAAAGGCTATCCAGACGCACAGCTGATGAGATAAAGGCTATCCAGACACACTCCTGATGAGATAAAGGCTATCCAGACACACTCCCGATGAGATAAAGGCTATCCAGTCACACTGCAGATGAGAAAAAGGCTATCCAGACACACTCCCGATGAGATAAAGGCTATCCAGTCACACTGCTGATGAGATAAAGGCTATCCAGTCACACTGCCGATGAGATAAAGGCTATCCAGTCACACTCCTGATGAGATAAAGGCTATCCAGACACACTCCTGATGAGATAAAGGCTATCCAGACACACTCCTGATGAGATAAAGGCTATCCAGTCACACTCCTGTTGAGATAAAGGCTATCCAGAGCCACTCCTGATGAGATAAATGCTATCCAGTCACACTCCTGATGAGATAAAGGCTATCCAGACACACTCCTGATGAGATAAAGGCTATCCAGACACACTCCTGATGAGATAAAGGCTATCCAGACACACTGCAGATGAGATAAAGGCTATCCAGACACACTCCCGATGAGATAAAGGCTATCCAGACACACTGCCGATGAGATCAAGGCTATCCAGTCACACTCCTGATGAGATAAAGGCTATCCAGTCACACTCCTGATGAGATAAAGGCTATCCAGTCACACTCCTGATGAGATGAAGGCTATCCAGACACACTGCTGATGAGATAAAGGCTATCCAGACACACTGCTGATGAGATAAAGGCTATCCAGACACACTGCTGATGAGATAAAGGCTATCCAGACGCACTGCTGATGAGATAAAGGCTATCCAGACACACTCCTGATGAGATAAAGGCTATCCAGACACACTCCTGATGAGATAAAGGCTATCCAGACACACTCCTGATGAGATAAAGGCTATCCAGACACACTCCTGATGAGATAAAGGCTTTCCAGACACACTCCTGATGAGATAAAGGCTATCCAGACACACTCCTGATGAGATGAAGGCTATCCAGACACACTGCTGATGAGATAAAGGCTATCCAGACGCACTCCTGATGAGATAAAAGCTATCCAGTCACACTCCTGATGAGATGAAGGCTATCCAGTCACATTCCTGATGAGATAAAGGCTATTCAGACACACTGCTGATGAGATAAAGGCTATCCAGACTCACTCCTGATGAGATAAAGTCTATCCAGTCACACTCCTGATGAGATAAAGGCTGTCCAGAGCCACTCCTGATGAGATAAATGCTATCCAGTCACACTCCTGATGAGATAAAGGCTATCCAGACACACTCCTGATGAGATAAAGGCTATCCAGACACACTGCAGATGAGAAAAAGGCTATCCAGACACACTCCCGATGAGATAAAGGCTATCCAGTCACACTGCTGATGAGATAAAGGCTATCCAGTCACACTGCCGATGAGATGAAGGCTATCCAGTCACACTCCTGATGAGATAAAGGCTATCCAGACACACTCCTGATGAGATAAAGGCTATCCAGACACACTCCTGATGAGATAAAGGCTATCCAGACACACTCCTGATGAGATAAAGGCTATCCAGACACACTCCTGATGAGATAAAGGCTATCCAGTCACACTCCTGATGAGATAAAGGCTATCCAGAGCCACTCCTGATGAGATAAATGCTATCCAGTCACACTCCTGTTGAGATAAAGGCTATCCAGACACACTCCTGATGAGATAAAGGCTATCCAGACACACTGCAGATGAGATAAAGGCTATCCAGACACACTCCCGATGAGATAAAGGCTATCCAGACACACTGCCGATGAGATCAAGGCTATCCAGTCACACTCCTGATGAGATAAAGGCTATCCAGTCACACTCCTGATGAGATAAAGGCTATCCAGTCACACTCCTGATGAGATGAAGGCTATCCAGACACACTGCTGATGAGATAAAGGCTATCCAGACACACTGCTGATGAGATAAAGGCTATCCAGACACACTGCTGATGAGATAAAGGCTATCCAGACGCACTGCTGATGAGATAAAGGCTATCCAGACACACTCCTGATGAGATAAAGGCTATCCAGACACACTCCTGATGAGATAAAGGCTATCCAGACACACTCCTGATGAGATAAAGGCTATCCAGACACACTCCTGATGAGATAAAGGCTATCCAGACACACTCCTGATGAGATAAAGGCTATCCAGACACACTCCTGATGAGATGAAGGCTATCCAGACACACTGCTGATGAGATAAAGGCTATCCAGACGCACTCCTGATGAGATAAAAGCTATCCAGTCACACTCCTGATGAGATGAAGGCTATCCAGTCACATTCCTGATGAGATAAAGGCTATTCAGACACACTGCTGATGAGATAAAGGCTATCCAGACTCACTCCTGATGAGATAAAGTCTATCCAGTCACACTCCTGATGAGATAAAGGCTGTCCAGAGCCACTCCTGATGAGATAAATGCTATCCAGTCACACTCCTGATGAGATAAAGGCTATCCAGACACACTCCTGATGAGATAAAGGCTATCCAGACACACTGCAGATGAGAAAAAGGCTATCCAGACACACTCCCGATGAGATAAAGGCTATCCAGTCACACTGCTGATGAGATAAAGGCTATCCAGTCACACTGCCGATGAGATGAAGGCTATCCAGTCACACTCCTGATGAGATAAAGGCTATCCAGACACACTCCTGATGAGATAAAGGCTATCCAGACACACTCCTGATGAGATAAAGGCTATCCAGACACACTGCTGATGAGATAAAGGCTATCCAGACACACTCCCGATGAGATAAAGGCTATCCAGTCGCACTGCTGATGAGATAAAGGCTATCCAGACGCACAGCTGATGAGATAAAGGCTATCAAGACACACTCCTGATGAGATAAAGGCTATCCAGACACACTCCCGATGAGATAAAGGCTATCCAGTCACACTGCTGATGAGATAAAGGCTATCCAGTCACACTCCCGATGAGATAAAGGCTATCCAGACACAATGCTGATGAGATAAAGGCTATCCAGACACACTGCTGATGAGATAAAGGCTATCCAGTCACACTGCTGATGAGATAAAGGCTATCCAGACACACTCCCGATGAGATAAAGGCTATCCAGACACACTCCTGATGAGATGAAGGCTATCCAGACACACTGCTGATGAGATCAAGGCTATCCAGACACACTCCCGATGAGATAAAGGCTATCCAGTCACACTGCTGATGAGATAAAGGCTATCCAGACGCACAGCTGATGAGATAAAGGCTATCCAGACACACTCCTGATGAGATAAAGGCTATCCAGACACACTCCCGATGAGATAAAGGCTATCCAGTCACACTGCTGATGAGATAAAGGCTATCCAGTCACACTCCCGATGAGATAAAGGTTATCCAGACACACTCCTGATGAGATAAAAGGCTATCCAGACACACTCCTGACTGAGATAAAGGCTATCCAGACGCACTGCTGATGAGATAAAGGCTATCCAGACACACTGCTGATGAGATAAAGGCTATCCAGTCACACTCCTGATGAGATAAAGGTTATCCAGACACACTCCTGATGAGATAAAGGTTATCCAGTCACACTCCTGATGAGATAAAGGCTATCCAGACACACTGCTGATGAGATAAAGGCTATCCAGTCACACTCCTGATGAGATACAGGCTATCCAGACACACTCCTGATGAGATAAAGGCTATCCAGTCACACTCCTGATGAGATAAAGGATATCCAGACACACTCCCGATGAGATAAAGGCTATCCAGACACACTGCTGATGAGATAAAGGCTATCCAGACACACTCCTGATGAGATAAAGGCTATCCAGACACACTCCTGATGAGATAAAGGCTATCCAGACACACTCCCGATGAGATAAAGGCTATCCAGTCACACTGCTGATGAGATAAAGGCTATCCAGACACACTGCTGATGAGACAAAGGCTATCCAGACACACTCCCGATGAGATAAAGGTTATCCAGACACACTCCTGATGAGATAAAGGTTATCCAGTCACACTCCTGATGAGATAAAGGCTATCCAGACACACTGCTGATGAGATAAAGGCTATCCAGTCACATTCCTGATGAGATAAAGGTTATCCAGTCACACTCCTGATGAGATAAAGGCTATCCAGACACACTGCTGATGAGATAAAGGCTATCCAGTCACACTCCTGATGAGATAAAGGCTATCCAGACACACTCCTGATGAGATAAAGGCTATCCAGTCACACTCCTTATGAGATAAAAGATATCCAGACACACTCCCGATGAGATAAAGGTTATCCAGACACACTCCTGATGAGATAAAAGGCTATCCAGACACACGCCTGACTGAGATAAAGGCTATCCAGACGCACTGCTGATGAGATAAAGGCTATCCAGTCACACTCCTGATGAGATAAAGGTTATCCAGTCACACTCCTGTTGAGATAAAGGCTATCCAGACACACTCCTGATGAGATAAAAGGCTATCCAGACACACGCCTGACTGAGATAAAGGCTATCCAGACGCACTGCTGATGAGATAAAGGCTATCCAGACACACTCCCGATGAGATAAAGGCTATCCAGTCACACTGCTGATGAGATAAAGGCTATCCAGACGCACAGCTGATGAGATAAAGGCTATCCAGACACACTCCTGATGAGATAAAGGCTATCCAGACACACTCCCGATGAGATAAAGGCTATCCAGTCACACTGCTGATGAGATAAAGGCTATCCAGTCACACTCCCGATGAGATAAAGGTTATCCAGACACACTCCTGATGAGATAAAAGGCTATCCAGACACACTCCTGACTGAGATAAAGGCTATCCAGACGCACTGCTGATGAGATAAAGGCTATCCAGACACACTGCTGATGAGATAAAGGCTATCCAGTCACACTCCTGATGAGATAAAGGTTATCCAGACACACTCCTGATGAGATAAAGGTTATCCAGTCACACTCCTGATGAGATAAAGGCTATCCAGACACACTGCTGATGAGATAAAGGCTATCCAGTCACACTCCTGATGAGATACAGGCTATCCAGACACACTCCTGATGAGATAAAGGCTATCCAGTCACACTCCTGATGAGATAAAGGATATCCAGACACACTCCCGATGAGATAAAGGCTATCCAGACACACTGCTGATGAGATAAAGGCTATCCAGAAACACTCCTGATGAGATAAAGGCTATCCAGACACACTCCTGATGAGATAAAGGCTATCCAGACACACTCCCGATGAGATAAAGGCTATCCAGTCACACTGCTGATGAGATAAAGGCTATCCAGACACACTGCTGATGAGATAAAGGCTATCCAGACACACTCCCGATGAGATAAATGTTATCCAGACACACTCCTGATGAGATAAAGGTTATCCAGTCACACTCCTGATGAGATAAAGGCTATCCAGACACACTGCTGATGAGATAAAGGCTATCCAGTCACATTCCTGATGAGATAAAGGTTATCCAGTCACACTCCTGATGAGATAAAGGCTATCCAGACACACTGCTGATGAGATAAAGGCTATCCAGTCACACTCCTGATGAGATAAAGGCTATCCAGACACACTCCTGATGAGATAAAGGCTATCCAGTCACACTCCTTATGAGATAAAAGATATCCAGACACACTCCCGATGAGATAAAGGTTATCCAGACACACTCCTGATGAGATAAAAGGCTATCCAGATGCACTGCTGATGAGATAAAGGCTATCCAGTCACACTCCTGATGAGATAAAGGTTATCCAGTCACACTCCTGTTGAGATAAAGGCTATCCAGACACACTCCTGATGAGATAAAAGGCTATCCAGACACACGCCTGACTGAGATAAAGGCTATCCAGACGCACTGCTGATGAGATAAAGGCTATCCAGTCACACTCCTGATGAGATAAAGGTTATCCAGTCACACTCCTGATGAGATAAAGGCTATCCAGACACACTGCTGATGAGATAAAGGCTATCCAGACACACTCCTGATGAGATAAAGGCTATCCAGTCACACTCCCGATGAGATAAAGGTTATCCAGACACATTCCCGATGAGATAAAGGCTATCCAGTCACACTGCTGATGAGATAAAGGCTATCCAGTCACACTCCCGATGAGATAAAGGTTATCCAGACACACTCCTGATGAGATAAAGGCTATCCAGACACACTCCTGATGAGATAAAGGCTATCCAGACACACTCCTGATGAGATAAAGGCTATCCAGACACACTCCTGATGAGATAAAGGCTATCCAGACACACTCCTGATGAGATGAAGGCTATCCAGACACACTGCTGATGAGATAAAGGCTATCCAGACGCACTCCTGATGAGATAAAAGCTATCCAGTCACACTCCTGATGAGATGAAGGCTATCCAGTCACATTCCTGATGAGATAAAGGCTATTCAGACACACTGCTGATGAGATAAAGGCTATCCAGACTCACTCCTGATGAGATAAAGTCTATCCAGTCACACTCCTGATGAGATAAAGGCTGTCCAGAGCCACTCCTGATGAGATAAATGCTATCCAGTCACACTCCTGATGAGATAAAGGCTATCCAGACACACTCCTGATGAGATAAAGGCTATCCAGACACACTGCAGATGAGAAAAAGGCTATCCAGACACACTCCCGATGAGATAAAGGCTATCCAGTCACACTGCTGATGAGATAAAGGCTATCCAGTCACACTGCCGATGAGATGAAGGCTATCCAGTCACACTCCTGATGAGATAAAGGCTATCCAGACACACTCCTGATGAGATAAAGGCTATCCAGACACACTCCTGATGAGATAAAGGCTATCCAGACACACTGCTGATGAGATAAAGGCTATCCAGACACACTCCCGATGAGATAAAGGCTATCCAGTCGCACTGCTGATGAGATAAAGGCTATCCAGACGCACAGCTGATGAGATAAAGGCTATCAAGACACACTCCTGATGAGATAAAGGCTATCCAGACACACTCCCGATGAGATAAAGGCTATCCAGTCACACTGCTGATGAGATAAAGGCTATCCAGTCACACTCCCGATGAGATAAAGGCTATCCAGACACAATGCTGATGAGATAAAGGCTATCCAGACACACTGCTGATGAGATAAAGGCTATCCAGTCACACTGCTGATGAGATAAAGGCTATCCAGACACACTCCCGATGAGATAAAGGCTATCCAGACACACTCCTGATGAGATGAAGGCTATCCAGACACACTGCTGATGAGATCAAGGCTATCCAGACACACTCCCGATGAGATAAAGGCTATCCAGTCACACTGCTGATGAGATAAAGGCTATCCAGACGCACAGCTGATGAGATAAAGGCTATCCAGACACACTCCTGATGAGATAAAGGCTATCCAGACACACTCCCGATGAGATAAAGGCTATCCAGTCACACTGCTGATGAGATAAAGGCTATCCAGTCACACTCCCGATGAGATAAAGGTTATCCAGACACACTCCTGATGAGATAAAAGGCTATCCAGACACACTCCTGACTGAGATAAAGGCTATCCAGACGCACTGCTGATGAGATAAAGGCTATCCAGACACACTGCTGATGAGATAAAGGCTATCCAGTCACACTCCTGATGAGATAAAGGTTATCCAGACACACTCCTGATGAGATAAAGGTTATCCAGTCACACTCCTGATGAGATAAAGGCTATCCAGACACACTGCTGATGAGATAAAGGCTATCCAGTCACACTCCTGATGAGATACAGGCTATCCAGACACACTCCTGATGAGATAAAGGCTATCCAGTCACACTCCTGATGAGATAAAGGATATCCAGACACACTCCCGATGAGATAAAGGCTATCCAGACACACTGCTGATGAGATAAAGGCTATCCAGACACACTCCTGATGAGATAAAGGCTATCCAGACACACTCCTGATGAGATAAAGGCTATCCAGACACACTCCCGATGAGATAAAGGCTATCCAGTCACACTGCTGATGAGATAAAGGCTATCCAGACACACTGCTGATGAGACAAAGGCTATCCAGACACACTCCCGATGAGATAAAGGTTATCCAGACACACTCCTGATGAGATAAAGGTTATCCAGTCACACTCCTGATGAGATAAAGGCTATCCAGACACACTGCTGATGAGATAAAGGCTATCCAGTCACATTCCTGATGAGATAAAGGTTATCCAGTCACACTCCTGATGAGATAAAGGCTATCCAGACACACTGCTGATGAGATAAAGGCTATCCAGTCACACTCCTGATGAGATAAAGGCTATCCAGACACACTCCTGATGAGATAAAGGCTATCCAGTCACACTCCTTATGAGATAAAAGATATCCAGACACACTCCCGATGAGATAAAGGTTATCCAGACACACTCCTGATGAGATAAAAGGCTATCCAGACACACGCCTGACTGAGATAAAGGCTATCCAGACGCACTGCTGATGAGATAAAGGCTATCCAGTCACACTCCTGATGAGATAAAGGTTATCCAGTCACACTCCTGTTGAGATAAAGGCTATCCAGACACACTCCTGATGAGATAAAAGGCTATCCAGACACACGCCTGACTGAGATAAAGGCTATCCAGACGCACTGCTGATGAGATAAAGGCTATCCAGACACACTCCCGATGAGATAAAGGCTATCCAGTCACACTGCTGATGAGATAAAGGCTATCCAGACGCACAGCTGATGAGATAAAGGCTATCCAGACACACTCCTGATGAGATAAAGGCTATCCAGACACACTCCCGATGAGATAAAGGCTATCCAGTCACACTGCTGATGAGATAAAGGCTATCCAGTCACACTCCCGATGAGATAAAGGTTATCCAGACACACTCCTGATGAGATAAAAGGCTATCCAGACACACTCCTGACTGAGATAAAGGCTATCCAGACGCACTGCTGATGAGATAAAGGCTATCCAGACACACTGCTGATGAGATAAAGGCTATCCAGTCACACTCCTGATGAGATAAAGGTTATCCAGACACACTCCTGATGAGATAAAGGTTATCCAGTCACACTCCTGATGAGATAAAGGCTATCCAGACACACTGCTGATGAGATAAAGGCTATCCAGTCACACTCCTGATGAGATACAGGCTATCCAGACACACTCCTGATGAGATAAAGGCTATCCAGTCACACTCCTGATGAGATAAAGGATATCCAGACACACTCCCGATGAGATAAAGGCTATCCAGACACACTGCTGATGAGATAAAGGCTATCCAGAAACACTCCTGATGAGATAAAGGCTATCCAGACACACTCCTGATGAGATAAAGGCTATCCAGACACACTCCCGATGAGATAAAGGCTATCCAGTCACACTGCTGATGAGATAAAGGCTATCCAGACACACTGCTGATGAGATAAAGGCTATCCAGACACACTCCCGATGAGATAAATGTTATCCAGACACACTCCTGATGAGATAAAGGTTATCCAGTCACACTCCTGATGAGATAAAGGCTATCCAGACACACTGCTGATGAGATAAAGGCTATCCAGTCACATTCCTGATGAGATAAAGGTTATCCAGTCACACTCCTGATGAGATAAAGGCTATCCAGACACACTGCTGATGAGATAAAGGCTATCCAGTCACACTCCTGATGAGATAAAGGCTATCCAGACACACTCCTGATGAGATAAAGGCTATCCAGTCACACTCCTTATGAGATAAAAGATATCCAGACACACTCCCGATGAGATAAAGGTTATCCAGACACACTCCTGATGAGATAAAAGGCTATCCAGATGCACTGCTGATGAGATAAAGGCTATCCAGTCACACTCCTGATGAGATAAAGGTTATCCAGTCACACTCCTGTTGAGATAAAGGCTATCCAGACACACTCCTGATGAGATAAAAGGCTATCCAGACACACGCCTGACTGAGATAAAGGCTATCCAGACGCACTGCTGATGAGATAAAGGCTATCCAGTCACACTCCTGATGAGATAAAGGTTATCCAGTCACACTCCTGATGAGATAAAGGCTATCCAGACACACTGCTGATGAGATAAAGGCTATCCAGACACACTCCTGATGAGATAAAGGCTATCCAGTCACACTCCCGATGAGATAAAGGTTATCCAGACACATTCCCGATGAGATAAAGGCTATCCAGTCACACTGCTGATGAGATAAAGGCTATCCAGTCACACTCCCGATGAGATAAAGGTTATCCAGACACACTCCTGACTGAGATAAAGGCTATCCAGACGCACTGCTGATGAGATAAAGGCTATCCAGACACACTGCTGATGAGATAAAGGCTATCCAGTCACACTCCTGATGAGATAAAGGTTATCCAGACACACTCCTGATGAGATAAATGTTATCCAGTCACACTCCTGATGAGATAAAGGCTATCCAGACACACTGCTGATGAGATAAAGGCTATCCAGTCACACTCCTGATGAGATAAAGGCTATCCAGACACACTCCTGATGAGATAAAGGCTATCCAGTCACACTCCTGATGAGATAAAGGATATCCAGACACACTCCCGATGAGATATAGGTTATCCAGACACACTCCTGATGAGATAAAAGGCTATCCAGACACACTCCTAACTGAGATAAAGGCTATCCAGACACACTGCTGATGAGATAAAGGCTATCCAGACACACTGCTGATGAGATAAAGGCTATCCAGTCACACTCCTGATGAGATAAAGGTTATCCAGTCACACGCCTGATGAGATAAAGGCTATCCAGACACACTGCTGATGAGATAAAGGCTATCCAGTCACACTCCTGATGAGATAAAGGCTATCCAGACACTCCTGATGAGATAAAGGATATCCAGACACACTCCCGATGAGATAAAGGCTATCCAGACACACTCCCGATGAGATAAAGGCTATCCAGTCACACTCCCGATGAGATAAAGGCTATCCAGACACTCCTGATGAGATAAAGGATATCCAGACACACTCCCGATGAGATGAAGGCTATCCAGTCACACTCCTGATGAGATGAAGGCTATCCAGTCACACATCTGATGAGATAAAGGCTATCCAGACACACTCCTGATGAGATAAAGGCTATCCAGTCACACTCCCGATGAGATAAAGGCTATCCAGACACATTCCTGATGAGATAAAGGCTATCCAGTCACACTCCTGATGAGATAAAGGCTATCCAGTCGCACAGCTGATGAGATAAAGGCTATCCAGACACACTCCCGATGAGATAAAGGCTATCCAGTCACACTGCTGATGAGATAAAGGCTATCCAGTCACACTCCCGATGAGATAAAGGCTATCCAGACACACTGCTGATGAGATGAAGGCTATCCAGACATACTGCTGATGAGATAAAGGCTATCCAGACACACTCCCGATGAGATAAAGGCTATCCAGTCACACTGATGATGAGATAAAGGCTATCCAGACGCACAGCTGATGAGATAAAGGCTATCCAGACACACTCCTGATGAGATAAAGGCTATCCAGACACACTCCCGATGAGATAAAGGCTATCCAGTCACACTGCTGATGAGATAAAGGCTATCCAGTCACACTCCCGATGAGATAAAGGTTATCCAGACACACTCCTGATGAGATAAAAGGCTATCCAGACACACTCCTGACTGAGATAAAGGCTATCCAGACGCACTGCTGATGAGATAAAGGCTATCCAGACACACTGCTGATGAGATAAAGGCTATCCAGTCACACTCCTGATGAGATAAAGGTTATCCAGACACACTCCTGATGAGATAAAGGTTATCCAGTCCCACTCCTGATGAGATAAAGGCTATCCAGACACACTCCTGAGGAGATAAAGGCTATCCAGACACACTCCTGATGAGATAAAGGCTATCCAGACACACTGCTGATGAGATAAAGGCTATCCAGACACACTCCCGATGAGATAAAGGCTATCCAGTCGCACTGCTGATGAGATAAAGGCTATCCCGACGCACAGCTGATGAGATAAAGGCTATCCAGACACACTCCTGATGAGATAAAGGATATCCAGACACACTCCCGATGAGATAAAGGCTATCCAGACACACTGCTGATGAGATAAAGGCTATCCAGTCACACTCCTGATGAGATAAAGGCTATCCAGTCACACTCCTGATGAGATAAAGGCTATCCAGACACACTCCTGAGGAGATAAAGGCTATCCAGACACACTCCTGATGAGATAAAGGCTATCCAGACGCACTGCTGATGAGATAAAGGCTATCCAGACACACTCCCGATGAGATAAAGGCTATCCAGTCGCACTGCTGATGAGATAAAGGCTATCCAGACGCACAGCTGATGAGATAAAGGCTATCCAGACACACTCCTGATGAGATAAAGGCTATCCAGACATACTCCCGATGAGATAAAGGCTATCCAGTCACACTGCTGATGAGATAAAGGCTATCCAGTCACACTCCCGATGAGATAAAGGCTATCCAGACACACTGCTGATGAGATAATGGCTATCCAGACACACTCCCGATGAGATAAAGGCTATCCAGACACACTCCTGATGAGATGAAGGCTATCCAGACACACTGCTGATGAGATAAAGGCTATCCAGACACACTCCCGATGAGATAAAGGCTATCCAGTCACACTGCTGATGAGATAAAGGCTATCCAGATGCACAGCTGATGAGATAAAGGCTATCCAGACACTCTCCTGATGAGATAAAGGCTATCCAGACACACTCCCGATGAGATAAAGGCTATCCAGTCACACTGCTGATGAGATAAAGGCTATCCAGTCACACTCCCGATGAGATAAAGGTTATCCAGACACACTCCTGATGAGATAAAAGGCTATCCAGACACACTCCTGACTGAGATAAAGGCTATCCAGACGCACTGCTGATGAGATAAAGGCTATCCAGTCACACTCCTGATGAGATAAAGGCTATCCAGACACACTGCTGATGAGATGAAGGCTATCCAGACACACTGCTGATGAGATAAAGGCTATCCAGACACACTCCCGATGAGATAAAGGCTATCCAGTCACACTGCTGATGAGATAAAGGCTATCCAGATGCACAGCTGATGAGATAAAGGCTATCCAGACACACTCCTGATGAGATAAAGGCTATCCAGACACACTCCCGATGAGATAAAGGCTATCTAGTCGCACTGCTGATGAGATAAAGGCTATCCAGACGCACAGCTGATGAGATAAAGGCTATCCAGACACACTCCTGATGAGATAAAGGCTATCCAGACATACTCCCGATGAGATAAAGGCTATCCAGTCACACTGCTGATGAGATAAAGGCTATCCAGTCACACTGCCGATGAGATAAAGGCTATCCAGACACACTGCTGATGAGATAATGGCTATCCAGACACACTCCGATGAGATAAAGGCTATCCAGACACACTCCTGATGAGATGAAGGCTATCCAGACACACTGCTGATGAGATAAAGGCTATCCAGACACACTCCCGATGAGATAAAGGCTATCCAGTCACACTGCTGATGAGATAAAGGCTATCCAGATGCACAGCTGATGAGATAAAGGCTATCCAGACACACTCCTGATGAGATAAAGGCTATCCAGACACACTCCCGATGAGATAAAGGCTATCCAGTCACACTGCTGATGAGATAAAGGCTATCCAGTCACACTCCCGATGAGATAAAGGTTATCCAGACACACTCCTGATGAGATAAAAGGCTATCCAGACACACTCCTGACTGAGATAAAGGCTATCCAGACACACTGCTGATGAGATAAAGGCTATCCAGACACACTGCTGATGAGATAAAGGCTATCCAGTCACACTCCTTATGAGATAAAGGTTATCCAGTCACACTCCTGATGAGATAAAGGCTATCCATACACACTGCTGATGAGATAAAGGCTATCCAGTCACACTCCTGATGAGATAAAGGCTATCCAGACACACTCCTGTTGAGATAAGGGCTATCCTGTCACACTCCCGATGAGATAAAGGCTATCCAGACACATTCCTGATGAGATAAAGGCTATCCAGTCACATTCCTGATGAGATAAAGGCTATCCAGACACTCCTAATGAGATAAAGGATATCCAGACACACTCCCGATGAGATAAAGGCTATCCAGACACACTCCTGATGAGATAAAGGCTATCCAGACACACTCCCGATGAGATAAAGGCTATCCAGACACTCCTGATGGGATAAAGGATATCCAGACACACTCCCGATGAGATGAAGGCTATCCAGTCACACTCCTGATGAGATAAAGGCTATCCAGTCACACTCCCGATGAGATAAAGGCTATCCAGACACATTCCTGATGAGATAAAGGCTATCCAGTCACACTCCTGATGAGATAAAGGCTATCCAGTCGCACAGCTGATGAGATAAAGGCTATCCAGACACACTCCTGATGAGATAAAGGCTATCCAGACATACTCCCGATGAGATAAAGGCTATCCAGTCACACTGCTGATGAGATAAAGGCTATCCAGTCACACTGCCGATGAGATAAAGGCTATCCAGACACACTGCTGATGAGATAATGGCTATCCAGACACACTCCCGATGAGATAAAGGCTATCCAGACACACTCCTGATGAGATGAAGGCTATCCAGACACACTGCTGATGAGATAAAGGCTATCCAGACACACTCCCGATGAGATAAAGGCTATCCAATCACACTGCTGATGAGATAAAGGCTATCCAGATGCACAGCTGATGAGATAAAGGCTATCCAGACACACTCCTGATGAGATAAAGGCTATCCAGACACACTCCCGATGAGATAAAGGCTATCCAGTCACACTGCTGATGAGATAAAGGCTATCCAGTCACACTCCCGATGAGATAAAGGTTATCCAGACACACTCCTGATGAGATAAAAGGCTATCCAGACACACTCCTGACTGAGATAAAGGCTATCCAGACGCACTGCTGATGAGATAAAGGCTATCCAGACACACTGCTGATGAGATAAAGGCTATCCAGTCACACTCCTTATGAGATAAAGGTTATCCAGTCACACTCCTGATGAGATAAAGGCTATCCATACACACTGCTGATGAGATAAAGGCTATCCAGTCACACTCCTGATGAGATAAAGGCTATCCAGACACACTCCTGTTGAGATAAGGGCTATCCTGTCACACTCCCGATGAGATAAAGGCTATCCAGACACATTCCTGATGAGATAAAGGCAATCCAGTCACATTCCTGATGAGATAAAGGCTATCCAGACACTCCTAATGAGATAAAGGATATCCAGACACACTCCCGATGAGATAAAGGCTATCCAGACACACTCCTGATGAGATAAAGGCTATCCAGACACACTCCCGATGAGATAAAGGCTATCCAGACACTCCTGATGGGATAAAGGATATCCAGACACACTCCCGATGAGATGAAGGCTATCCAGTCACACTCCTGATGAGATAAAGGCTATCCAGTCACACTCCCGATGAGATAAAGGCTATCCAGACACATTCCTGATGAGATAAAGGCTATCCAGTCACACTCCTGATGAGATAAAGGCTATCCAGTCGCACACCTGATGAGATAAAGGCTATCCAGTCACACTGCTGATGAGATAAAGGCTATCCAGACACGCTCCCGATGAGATAAAGGCTATCCAGTCACACTCCCGATGAGATAAAGGCTATCCAGACACATTCCTGATGAGATAAAGGCTATCCAGTCACACTCCTGATGAGATAAAGGCTATCCAGACACTCCTGATGAGATAAAGGATATCCAGACACACTCCAGATGAGATAAAGGCTATCCAGACGCACTCCTGATGAGATAAAAGGCTATCCAGTCACACTCCCGATGAGATAAAGGCTATCCAGACACACTCCTGATGAGATAAAGGATATCCAGACACTCCTAATGAGATAAAGGATATCCAGACACACTCCCGATGAGATAAAGGCTATCCAGACACACTCCTGATGAGATAAAGGCTATCCAGACACACTCCCGATGAGATAAAGGCTATCCAGACACTGATGGGATAAAGGATATCCAGACACACTCCCGATGAGATGAAGGCTATCCAGTCACACTCCTGATGAGATAAAGGCTATCCAGTCACACTCCCGATGAGATAAAGGCTATCCAGACACATTCCTGATGAGATAAAGGCTATCCAGTCACACTCCTGATGAGATAAAGGCTATCCAGTCGCACAGCTGATGAGATAAAGGCTATCCAGTCACACTGCTGATGAGATAAAGGCTATCCAGACACGCTCCCGATGAGATAAAGGCTATCCAGTCACACTCCCGATGAGATAAAGGCTATCCAGACACATTCCTGATGAGATAAAGGCTATCCAGTCACACTCCTGATGAGATAAAGGCTATCCAGACACTCCTGATGAGATAAAGGATATCCAGACACACTCCAGATGAGATAAAGGCTATCCAGACGCACTCCTGATGAGATAAAAGGCTATCCAGTCACACTCCCGATGAGATAAAGGCTATCCAGACACACTCCTGATGAGATAAAGGATATCCAGACGCACTCCTGATGAGATAAAGGCTATCCAGTCACACTCCTGATGAGATAAAGGCTATCGAGACACACTGCTGATGAGATAAAGGCTATCCAGTCACACTACCGATGAGATAAAGGCTATCCAGACACACTGCTTATAAGATAAAGGCTATCCAGACACACTCCCGATGAGATAAAGGCTATCCAGACACACTCCTGATGAGATGAAGGCTATCCAGACACACTGCTGATGAGATAAAGGCTATCCAGACGCACTGCTGATGAGATAAAGGCTATGCAGACACACTCCCGATGAGATAAAGGCTATCCAGTCACACTGCTGATGAGATAAAGGCTATCCAGACGCACAGCTGATGAGATAAAGGCTATCCAGACACACTCCTGATGAGATAAAGGCTATCCAGACACACTCCCGATGAGATAAAGGCTATCCAGTCACACTGCTGATGAGATAAAGGCTATCCAGTCACACTCCCGATGAGATAAAGGTTATCCAGACACACTCCTGATGAGATAAAAGGCTATCCAGACACACTCCTGACTGAGATAAAGGCTATCCAGACGCACTGCTGATGAGATAAAGTCTATCCAGACGCACAGCTGATGAGATAAAGGCTATCCAGACACACTCCTGATGAGATAAAGGCTATCCAGACACACTCCCGATGAGATAAAGGCTATCCAGTCACACTGCTGATGAGATAAAGGCTATCCAGACACATTCCTGATTAGATAAAGGCTATCCAGTCACACTGCTGATGAGATAAAGGCTATCCAGTCACACTCCCGATGAGATAAAGGCTATCCAGTCACACTGCTGATGAGATAAAGGCTATCCAGACACGCTCCCGATGAGATAAAGGCTATCCAGTCACACTCCCGATGAGATAAAGGCTATCCAGACACATTCCTGATGAGATAAAGGCTATCCAGTCACACTCCTGATGAGATAAAGGCTATCCAGACACTCCTGATGAGATAAAGGATATCCAGACACACTCCAGATGAGATAAAGGCTATCCAGACGCACTCCTGATGAGATAATAGGCTATCCAGTCACACTCCCGATGAGATAAAGGCTATCCAGACACACTCCTGATGAGATAAAGGATATCCAGACGCACTCCTGATGAGATAAAGGCTATCCAGTCACACTCCTGATGAGATAAAGGCTATCGAGACACACTGCTGATGAGATAAAGGCTATCCAGTCACACTACCGATGAGATAAAGGCTATCCAGACACACTGCTTATAAGATAAAGGCTATCCAGACACACTCCCGATGAGATAAAGGCTATCCAGACACACTCCTGATGAGATGAAGGCTATCCAGACACACTGCTGATGAGATAAAGGCTATCCAGACGCACTGCTGATGAGATAAAGGCTATGCAGACACACTCCCGATGAGATAAAGGCTATCCAGTCACACTGCTGATGAGATAAAGGCTATCCAGACGCACAGCTGATGAGATAAAGGCTATCCAGACACACTCCTGATGAGATAAAGGCTATCCAGACACACTCCCGATGAGATAAAGGCTATCCAGTCACACTGCTGATGAGATAAAGGCTATCCAGACACATTCCTGATGAGATAAAGGCTATCCAGTCACACTGCTGATGAGATAAAGGCTATCCAGTCACACTCCCGATTAGATAAAGGTTATCCAGACACACTCCTGATGAGATAAAAGGCTATCCAGACACACTCCTGACTGAGATAAAGGCTATCCAGACACACTCCTGATGAGATAAAGGCTATCCAGTCACACTCCTGATGAGATAAAGGCTATCCAGACACACTCCTGATGAGCTAAAGGCTATCCAGACACACTCCCGATGAGATAAAGGCTATCCAGTCACACTGCTGATGAGATAAAGGCTATCCAGACACACTCCTGACTGAGATAAAGGCTATCCAGATGCACTGCTGATGAGATAAAGGTTATCCAGACACACTCCTGATGAGATAAAGGTTATCCAGTCACACTCCTGATGAGATAAAGGTTATCCAGTCACACTCCCGATGAGATAAAGGTTATCCAGTCACACTCCCGATGAGATAAAGGTTATCCAGACACACTCCTGATGAGATAAAGGCTATCCAGACACACTCCTGATGAGATAAAGGCTATCCAGACACACTCCTGATGAGATAAAGGCTATCCAGACACACTCCTGATGAGATAAAGGCTATCCAGACACACTCCTGATGAGATAAAGGCTATCCAGACACACTCCTGATGAGATAAAAGGCTATCCAGACACACTCCTGATGAGATAAAGGCTATCCAGACGCACTCTTGACTGACGCCTATAAAAGGACTATAACACTGTCCCTAGAGGACTGTCTACCACAACATACTACTAGTGATCAAAGAACTAGAAAAGAACCTCAAGAACATGCAAATATGATGAAAAACTTTGGTTTCAATTTGATCACACATTTCAGCACATCATATAAGAGAATAGGAGACATTCTCACCAAGCACTGCCATGTGCTCCAAATTGGTCCTTTCTCCAAAAAAATCTTCCCTCCGAAACCGACAATTACATTCAAAAGGGCAAAAACTATCAAAAATATCCCAGCCCCAGTCCAGTGAACCTTTCTGTGCTAAAGGGCAGTTTGGGACTTGAGTTAGAACCATGTAATCCGTTGCCCACAATGGAACAAGTAGACGCCTCTGCTGTAAATCCATCACGGATAAAACCCGGACATTTAGGTCTCAACAAACGGAAAAAATATTCAATATCGATGCAAATTTAAAGTGTCCGTCCAATGTAGTGATTTATGTAATGATCTGTATGTGGCATCCAGTGTGTGGGAAGGAGAATTCAGCCCTGACATTGTAGAGGAAATAAGCGCCGGTCTCATTGTAAAAGGACATTTCTACTCCACATTGTCCAGACATCGCCCTCCAGCACACGAGGGCGACTTTACATGTTTCACTATCACCCCAATCCACCAAATCAAAGAGAACCAGACCGACGCTGTAATACTCTCTGTAAGAGAGAAATGTTTTGGATTTACAAGTCGAAAACACTAAAACCGACGGATGTGAACTAAATAAATGAGACCTCATCTAAATCTCTCTCTAATAAATATCTTTAAATTGGAAAATGTTCTATATATTTGCATTATGGAAATAAAGGTGTGTACAGGTATAAATACTCCCGGTTCTTGCTACGGGCAGCCTGCCTGCCTTCCTTCCTGTCTTCCTTCCTCCCTCCCTGCCTTCCCTCCTTCCTGCCTTCCTCCCTTCGTTCGTTCGTTCGTTCGTTCGTTCGTTCGTTCCTTCCTTCCTTCGTTCCCTCCTTCCTCCCTCCCTCCCTGCCTTCCTTCCTTCCCTCCCTCCTTCCTCCCTGCCTTCCTTCCCTCCCTCCTCCCTCCCTGCCTTCCTTCCCTCCCTCCTTCCTCCCTGCCTTCCTTCCCTCCCTCCTTCCTCCCTGCCTTTCTTCCTTCCCTCCTTCCTGCCATCCTTCCTGCCTCCCTTCGTTCCTTCCTTCCTTCTCTCCTTCCTCCCTTCCCTCCTTCCTTCCTCCCTTCCCTCTTTCCTCCCTCCCTGCCTTCCTTCCTCCCTGCCTTCCTTCCCTCCTTCCTCCCTCCCTTCCCTCCTTCCTCCCTGCCTTCCTTCCCTCCTTCCTGCCATCCTTCCTGCCTCCCTTCGTTCCTTCCTTCCTGCCTTCCTCCCTCCCTTCGTTCCCTCCTTCCTCCCTCCCTTCCCTCCTTCCTCCCTCCCTGCCTTCCTTTCCTCCCTTCTTGCCTTTCTTCCTTCCCTCCTTCCTGCCTCCCTTCGTTCCTTCCTTCCCTCCTCCCTCCCTGCCTTCCTTCCCTCCCTCCTTCCTCCCTGCCTTTCTTCCTTTCCTCCTTCCTGCCATCCTTCCTGCCTCCCTTCGTTCCTGCCTTCCTCCCTCCTTCCTCCCTGCCTCCCTTCGTTCCTTCCTTCCTCCCTTCCTTCCCTCCTCCCTCCCTTCCCTCCTTCCTCCCTGCCTTCCTTTCCTCCCTGCCTTTCTTCCTTCCCTCCTTCCTGCCTCCCTTCGTTCGTTCCTTCCTTCCTCCCTGCCTTCCTTTCTTCCCTCCTTCCTCCCTCCCTGCCTTCCTTCCCTCCTTCCTCCCTGCCTTTCTTCCTTCTCTCCTTCCTGCCTCCCTTCGTTCCTTCCTTCCTCCCTCCCTCCCTGCCTTCCTTCCTTCCCTCCTTCCTCCCTGCCTTCCTTTCTTCGTTCCCTCCTTCCTGCCTCCCTTCGTTCCTTCCTTCCTCCCTGCCTTCCTTTCTTCCCTCCTTCCTCCCTCCCTGCCTTCCTTCCCTCCTTCCTCCCTGCCTTTCTTCCTTCCCTCCTTCCTGCCTTCCTTCGTTCCTTCCTGCCTTCCTCCCTCCCTCCCTCCCTGCCTTCCTTCCTTCCCTCCTTCCTCCCTGCCTTCCTTTCTTCGTTCCCTCCTTCCTGCCTCCCTTCGTTCCTTCCTTCCTCCCTTCGTTCCTTCCTTCCTTCGTTCCTTCCTTCCTTCCTCCCTCCCTTTCTTTCTTCCCTCCTTCCTTCCTTTCTCCGCATCTTTCGGCCTCCGCGGTCTTTCTTCTTCTTCTAGCGTAGCGCTCGGTTAGATAACGCATGTCCATGAGCGTCCCGTTACTACGACAACAGTGTCCGCTGATAACAGAATATTCTAAACACAGAACATTTCTAACTGGACTAACAATCTGTATAAAACACTTCACATTCGTTCTGATTGGAAGGAATAAAGAGATGGATAAATATATGTCTATTGTTATCAAGAAAATCATTTTTTTTTATGACACTACCAGTGTATGTGTAGATATAGTCCTTGAATATTCGATATTTATATCCCTTATTAACGCTCTGCAGTATGGAACACCTTATTAGCATCCTTTTTGATGGTCTTATTGAGCGTCCTGTTTCCATGGTAACAATGCACATGGCGACGGCTTCACGTTGTGAACGGGTAAAACTAGACTAATTAAACACACACAAAACATTTTACAATTGGAAAGTCTGTCGACGTATATTTTTTAAAACACCATTAGGGTATATATATATTTATTTCATTTTATATCTGTATCTCTTGTTCTAAATGATCTTCCATTTGTAGTATCTTATTCACATCCTTTTTAATGGTCTTCTATATTATTGCAAAAATAGTGTTTTCAGTGTATAATCTTTAAAAAAAAATTCTGCCGTCACCCGCCCTTTCATTTGACCTATAACCTGACCCGGTAGTTATTTCGACTACCGACCTCAGAAACCGGCTCTATAACCACAGAGACGATCATTGGACTAACCACTTGTACTAGACCTGACGAAGGGGCCGGTGCGGCTTCCAAACACATGTATTGCTTTTTTATGTACAAATAAAAGATATTTTCGGCACGGCCGCGCCCTTGGATTTTCCGTCCTTTTTATCTCCTGGTTCCAGGTCAGTGACAGTCGGGGTGTGTATGTTTTTTTTATTTTTTATTATGGGCTGCGAGGGAACCTCAGGTCTTGTGTTTTTGTAGTGGCCCATTTTTTGTCTCCAGTTGCCGTCTGGGTCGTTTGCCATTCCTACATCTACCGGGCACAGAGGAGAGCTGTAGTGCATCGGGACGGAGATCGGCTTGGATTTTCCATGGAGCAGGTGGATTTGCGTTGTTTTGGCTATAGCGTGGCGCACGCTGGAGTGACATGTTGTGTGAGGTGGTTCGCCACGGTTTTCCATGTGGGTGGCAATGACCTAGGGAAGTTGTCGCAAAGGGATCTCAACAGGGGGATGAAGAGGGATGTGGTCCGGCTGCTGTGATTCTTGCCTGGGGATCGCCTAGTGTGGTCAGAGATGGTGGCGCGGATTGTGTGGTCAGAGATGGTGGCGCGGATTGTGTGGTCAGAGATGGTGGCGCGGATTGTGTGGTCAGAGATGGTGGCGCGGATTGTGTGGTCAGAGATGGTGGCACGGATTGTGTGGTCAGAGATGGTGCCACGGATTGTGTGGTCAGAGATGGTGGCACGGATTGTGTGGTCAGAGATGGTGGCACGGATTGTGTGGTCAGAGATGGTGGCACGGATTGTGTGGTCAGAGATGGTGCCGCGGATTATGTGGTCAGAGATGGTGCAGCGGATTGTGTGGTCAGAGATGGCGCCGCGGATTGTGTGGTCAGAGATGGTGCAGCGGATTGTGTGGTCAGAGATGGTGGCGCAGATTGTGTGGTCAGAGATGGTGGCGCGGATTGTGTGGTCAGAGATGGTGCCGCGAATTGTGTGGTCAGAGATGGTGCCGCGGATTGTGTGGTCAGAGATGGTGCAGGTGATTGTGTGGTCAGAGATGGTGCCGCGGATTGTGTGGTCAGAGATGGTGCCGCGGATTGTGTGGTCAGAGATGGTGCCGCGGATTGTGTGGTCAGAGATGGTGCCACGGATTGTGTGGTCAGAGATGGTGGCACGGATTGAGTGGTCACACGCCCGGAACTCTGCAGCTCTGGGCGGGTCCCGGGGCAAAATCATTCAGGAGATGGATTTTGTGCGTCTTCTTAGGGGTGTGGTGGTTCGCCACCACCTGATAGAAAACAGGGCGACCGAATTGTTCCGTGCAGACGGGGTTCATCTGCCGGATATTGGATTTTTTTTCAATGTGGGGCTACAGGACGGCCTGGACGAGGCCATGGTGGTTGGTGGGGAGCACAGCCGGCAGGACACTTCATACGCCTGGCTATTGGCGCGGTGGGGGGGGGGGGTGTTAGACTGGGGGTGTCTTGGGCAGATAAATTGGGGG
Source organism: Rhinoderma darwinii (assembly GCF_050947455.1). Classification (NCBI taxonomy): domain Eukaryota; kingdom Metazoa; phylum Chordata; class Amphibia; order Anura; family Rhinodermatidae; genus Rhinoderma; species Rhinoderma darwinii. The sequence continues at coordinate 2,670,022 of NC_134688.1, forward strand.
AGGAGTCTGATCGCATTCTCGCTCAGTTGTAAGTTGTAAAACTGGGTGGGGCGTGATGACTACTTCCTTCCCACACTATATATCTGGGCGCGCCTGGATTTAGGTCTACGCTCTGTAATAAGGGAACGCTCCTCGGGACGGACACGATTGTGGTTTTCAGGTCATTTATTTGATACAATTTTAACCAAAACAAAGTCTTTTAAATAAAAAATGAAAACCTTATTCTAAAACTAGAGTTCACAGATGATGACATCACAGGGGGGGCTGCGGCACGGCCTCCCCTCCACCCACCCCCTCAGGGACCGCCGATTCTTTGTTTGGAGAGTCAATTTGGTGAGTTTGCTCGTGACGCATCCGGGCGGACCTGGAGCAGAAGCTCCGCCCACAGACCAGGCAGCTGAAGGGGCGTTCCCCGGTGTGCGTCCGCAGGTGGTTGATGAGGCTGGGTTTCTGGGAGAAGCAGCGCAGACACACATCGCACTGGTACGGCTGCTCCCCGGTGTGGATCCTCTGGTGGCGGAGCAGGACGGAGCTGCATTTGAAGCTCTTTTTGCACTGTGGACAGGTGAAGGGTCGCTCGCCGCTGTGCGTTCTCTGGTGCCGGACCAGCGAAAAGTTGCAATTGAATGTCTGACCGCACTCGCGGCACATGAAGCTCCCGTCACCTTTATGGCTCCTCAAGTGTCTCCTCAGGTCTTTAGAGCTTGAGAAGTTTAGGTGGCAGATTCCGCACTTGTGGGACTGCTGTCCAGGAGGGACAGAGGGGACCGGATCAGGAAAGATGATTCCCGGCTGCTGGCTGCAGTGCGCGTTCCGGTGGCGGAAGAGAGAAGAGCGGTGGCTAAAGCTTTTCCCGCAGTCGGGGCAGTTGAAGAAGGGGCTGACCATGTGCGACTTCTGGTGTTCGCTGAGGAGAGATTCAGAACGGAAGAATTTCCCACAGTCCTGACATATACAATTGCTGCACCCTTCCCGCTCCACCTGCGGCTTCTTCTTCTCACCGGAAGATTCTTTTTTAACACTGCCGGGATCCTTCTCACTTCTCGGTGTACGTTCTCTCCTGTGCGCCCTGGAGCCCCCCCTGGTCTGGGGACCCTGCAAGTCCCGCTCCTGGAGCACAGGCTCCTCTTTCACCGACTGTTTCTCCTTCTCGCGTTGATTTCTTGTCATCATTTTTTCAGAATCTGAAACAAAAAATAAAAAAAAAAGGTCAGCTTGTCTTGGTCTCTTACATAAAGGGGTTGTCCAGTAGTGGATGGCCATCTGTGGGGGTCCGAGACCCGGACCGATCAGCTGCTCTGGTGGCCTGCGGGCACCGGATGTTATTGCACTGTACGTGATGTCCAGGTGTCAGACCCCCACAGATCATATACTGATGACCTAACCTGTGGATAGGTCCTCAGTTGTCCGATAGTGGACAACCCCTTTAAGACTACATTCATCCGACCGTAGCCAACCTCGGACTGGTGTTTTTCCCGTGATGCACCCGTGCGGGACGCGTTATCACGGATACCTTAGACTAGAGGCTATGGAGGGATGTGTGAAGCAGTAAAATAGGACACGTCCTATTTTTTCTTGGACCTTCACATGCTCAATTGAAACAAAGGTCGCGTGAACGGCCCCATAGAGGTACAGGTGTCCGTGTGATTGCCGTTGTTTTAATGGCCGTCACATGGACTACATATACGCTAGTCTGAATGAGCCCTTCGATGCCGGGTGCTATACACTGATGGCCGCCATTACACCGCAGCCATAGAGGTGGTCACAGACATTGCCCTGTTATACCGAGCTACAATTCCTCCCCTGTTTGCTCTCTTGTATTGCTCTGCTTGTGTGTCAGTCTTCACTGTAGGTCTAACATCTTATTCATGAAGCAGGTGGCTCCGAATGAACAGACTGACAGGTCCTCTCGCTGAACTCTTCTGTTCTCCACATTTATCTGTAAACCTGGAGAATTAAAGACAAGGACCTCAGAGAGTGGACAGAGGGCACGGGAAGGGGCGTCCTCAACGAGCACGGGAAGGGGGCGTCCTCAACGAGCACGGGAAGGGGGCGTCCTCAACGAGCACGGGAAGGGGGCGTCCTCAACGAGCACGGGAAGGGGGCGTCCTCAACGAGCACGGGAAGGGGCGTCCTCAACGAGCAGTACAACACATCGCAGCAAAGGCCATCCAGCCCCAAAAGAAGATGCTCAGCAACGAGACCGCGAGAGATATTATGTGTTACCCACTAGACCACAAGAGATACCAGGAGCCTATTAGATGAGGAGTATTATGTATTGTCACAAGAAACCACCGGGAACACTGTAAACTGATAAAACAGGGAAATTATCCATCTAATAGATCACCAGGGAGGAGATTATCCATCTAATAGATCACCACGAACACTACCGACCCGCCGGGGCACCAGGAACACTACCGACCCGCCGGGGCACCAGGAACACTACCGACCCGCCGGGGCACCAGGAACACTACCGACCCGCCGGGGAACCAGGAACACTACCGACCCGCCGGGGCACCAGGAACACTACCGACCCGCCGGGGCACCAGGAACACTACCGACCCGCCGGGGCACCAGGAATACTACAAACTCATTAGAGATAAACGTTATTATTGAGAAGTGTAATCATAAACGCAGACATCCGCTCGCGGCATCCCTCACCGTGTCCATCTTGCATGTGGTTTTGTTCATGTCGGAGCAGCGCAGACCTGGAGCAGAAGCTTCGCCCGCAGATCCAGCAGCTGAAGGGGCGCTCGCCGGTGTGCGTCCTCAGGTGGATGATGAGGCTGGTCTTCTGAGAGAAGCCCTTGGTGCAGACTTCACACTGATACGGCTGATCAGCGGCGTGGATCTTCTGGTGACGGAGCAGGACGGAGCTGCACTTAAAGCTCTTGTGACACTGCGGACAGGTGAAGGGTCGCTCCCCGGTGTGCGTTCTCTGGTGTCGGACAAGGTAGAAGTTACTGGTGAAGGTACGGCCGCACTGGAGACACATGTAGCGCTGCTCGCTGCCGTGACCCTTCAGGTGCCTCTTCATCTCCCCGGAGTCCTGGCAGGACACTTGACAGATGCCACATTTGTAGTCAGGCCGAGAGCCGCCCAATGATTGAATATCGGAGATTTCTTTTATCTTGACGTTGCAGAGCAGATTTTGGAGCGGTGCAATCGGCGGGCGATGGACAAAGCTTTGGTGGTGTTTGGAGTCGCTCTTCTCCGACATCGGACTGTCACTGGTTCCGTTCATATCTTTCCCCTCATCCGGAGTTACGGCTTCAGGTTTCATATCCGGGACAGGATCTTTTACAGGAGTCACGTGGGTGTTGGATGGCACAGTTGGGGTCTTGTTTGATGAAGCCGTCTCCGCAGCGCTCTTCTGAACTTTTTCACGACTCGCCGCCTTCCCTTTTTTCTCACCTGCGATAAATGAATAACCACAGTCACTATCGTCTCGTGTTCAGCTTCATGTACTGATTTATCTACAACACAACAATGGAGCATTGTTACAGTGCAACTCCAAAACCTACGGCGCCGCCTCATCGCTCCGTTATAAAATATACGACCCTCATTATACACATGACTCAGACACATCCCGAGGAACAGCTATCTGCACCGACTGGGGTGAAACCAGCAGCCAACACTATTAGGAGCACTTCCATTATCTACTACTGGATAAGTCTCCTCTGCTGCATTTCTCTCTGTTCCCACCACTAGGGGGCGATATGTATTCCGCTGTATATGGTTCTAGTGATATATGAAAAGACGAGTTATGTCCTACCGGTGGCACAAGACCTCGGATCACCCACCTTTCCAGTTTTTCATAATATCGTGGCGGCTGCGCTGGTGCCGTATCATAGCCGAGCGGGAGAAGAAGGCTCTGCCGCAGACGAAGCAGATGTAAGGCCGTTCTCCGGTATGTGTTCTGATGTGAATGACCAGGCTGGCCCTCTGGGTGAAGCCTCGCCAGCAGAGCTTGCACTTAAAGGGCTGCTCTCCTGTGTGCGTCCTCTGGTGTCTCACTAAGAAGTAGTTACAGTGGAAGTCGCGGCCGCAGTCCCGGCACGTGTACCTATTGTCACCATTGTGACCCGCCAGGTGCCTCTTCAGCTCGTTCAGGTGCTGGAACTTCTGGGTGCAGATGCCACATTTCTGGGAAAGCTCGGAGGTGTCAGTAAGGGCCTGCGTGACGGTGGGGGTCTTCTTCACCCCCGTGTTACGGCAGCGGGACCTCTGGTGGCGGACGAGGGTGGAGCGGTAGCTGAAGCTCTTGCCACATTCAGTGCAGGGGAACGGCCGGCCGGCGGAGTGCGTCTTCTGGTGTGCGGAGAGCAGTATCTGAGACTTGAAGGTCTTGCCGCAGTCCGGGCAGATGATTCCGCCGTTCTTCTTCGGCGCTTTACTCTCCGCTCTACGAGGTCCCTCACGTACTGGTAACGCGGCCGGAGGGGCCGAGTCCTGAGGATCTGCAGAAACATCTTCAGCTTTTACAAGACTTTGTGGAGATGGAGACTTCTCTGCAGGATAAAGAGAAGATTGATCACTGACCGGACAATATAACCACCGCCGCCAGAGTCACACTCCCATCATGCTTCACTGATCATCGTATGACGGATACGCAGCAGAGGCCTCCGCCAGACGTCTCCACTAAGGAACCGATGACCGCCATGGAGGGGCCCGCAGCCAGTTACATTATGTATTGTGCTCCGGTGACATCCAGAGCTGCAGTCAATATTCTGCTGTTACATCAGGTCATACAGTAGTCACCACTAGAGCTGCAGTCATTCTGCACTGATGCTATGTATATTAGACTAGGTCTTCATGTAAACAATCTCACACAGTCTGATATAAAAAGCATAAGCAGGAGGGAAATGTAAACTTGTGCAGAATTATGACTGCAGCTTTGGATGCGACTGGAGTATAAGAGTTAATGCAACTCAGAAGCAAAAAGGGTTTACAATTACTCAGCGTTATATAAAGACGTCACCTCAAAAAGATATTCAGAAGCAGCTGATCCTATATACCGACCAGATTACAGCATCCAAAGTCTAACCAGTGCGGCCATGGCAGCTGTAATCTGATTGGATGCCTGGGGTAACACCCACATTTGCTATTCTTAACTCTATGTTCACATGTTGCAATTTTAATGCAATTTGAAAAAACGTTTTGTAAAAATCGAGAAACCCCAAAAAGGTGTAAATGCTCCCAGACCGTCGCCATTCCCCCTGGACTCTCCTGCATTCATACCATTTCCCGCATCATCGCCAGGGTCTCTGCCATCCCCAACTTCAACCAGGAGCTTCCCCTGCATAGTCCCGGAGTCCATCTGCTGCTCTATCCACTGTGGGTTCTTCTCATCGGAGAGTGAGTCGTCATCCCCCGACCCCTTCATGCTCCAAACTTCACTGTGCGGCGGCTCGTCATCCTCTACTGTACAGAAAATCCAGAGATAGCGGAGTCACAACATGGAGCTGATAAGTGATATGTGTCTATAGGTCAGATACTGATATGATGGAGCTGATAAGTGATATGTGTCTATAGGTCAGATACTGATATGATGAGGCTGATAAGTGATATATGTCTATAGGTCAGATACTGATATGATGAGGCTGATAAGTGATATATGTCTATAGGTCAGATACTGATATGATGAAGCTGATAAGTGATATATGTCTATAGGTCAGATACTGATATGATGAGGCTGATAAGTGATATGTGTCTATAGGTCAGATACTGATATGATGAGGCTGATAAGTGATATGTCTATAGATCAGATACTGATATGATGAAGCTGATAAGTGATATGTGTCTATAGGTCAGATACTGATATGATGGAGCTGATAAGTGATATATGTCTATAGGTCAGATACTGATATGATGAAGCTGATAAGTGATATGTGTCTATAGGTCAGATACTGATATGATGGAGCTGATAAGTGATATATGTCTATAGGTCAGATACTGATATGATGAAGCTGATAAGTGATATATGTCTATAGGTCAGATACTGATATGATGAGGCTGATAAGTGATCTGTGTCTATAGGTCAGATACTGATATGATGAAGCTGATAAGTGATATATGTCTATAGGTCAGATACTGATATGATGGAGCTGATAAGTGATATGTGTCTATAGGTCAGATACTGATATGATGAAGCTGATAAGTGATATAGGTCTATAGGTCAGATACTGATATGATGAAGCTGATAAGTGATATATGTCTATAGGGCAGATACTGATATGATGAAGCTGATAAGTGATATATGTCTATAGGTCAGACACTGATATGATGAAGCTGATAAGTGATATGTGTCTATAGGTCAGATACTGATATGATGAAGCTGATAAGTGATCTGTGTCTATAGGTCAGATACTGATATGATGAAGCTGATAAGTGATCTGTGTCTATAGGTCAGATACTGATATGATGAAGCTGATAAGTGATATGTGTCTATAGGTCAGATACTGATATGATGAGGCTGATAAGTGATATATGTCTATAGGTCAGATACTGATATGATGGAGCTGATAAGTGATATGTGTCTATAGGTCAGATACTGATATGATGGAGCTGATAAGTGATATATGTCTATAGGTCAGATACTGATATGATGAAGCTGATAAGTGATATATGTCTATAGGTCAGATACTGATATGATGAAGCTGATAAGTGATATGTGTCTATAGGTCAGATACTGATATGATGAAGCTGATAAGTGATATATGTCTATAGGTCAGATACTGATATGATGGAGCTGATAAGTGATATATGTCTATAGGTCAGATACTGATATGATGAAGCTAATAAGTGATATGTGTCTATAGGTCAGATACTGATATGATGGAGCTGATAAGTGATATATGTCTATAGGTCAGATACTGATATGATGAAGCTGATAAGTGATATATGTCTATAGGTCAGATACTGATATGATGAGGCTGATAAGTGATATATGTCTATAGGTCAGATACTGATATGATGAAGCTGATAAGTGATATATGTCTATAGGTCAGATACTGATATGATGAAGCTGATAAGTGATATGTGTCTATAGGTCAGATACTGATATGATGGAGCTGATAAGTGATATATGTCTATAGGTCAGATACTGATATGATGAAGCTGATAAGTGATATATGTCTATAGGTCAGATACTGATATGATGAAGCTGATAAGTGATATATGTCTATAGGTCAGATACTGATATGATGAAGCTGATAAGTGATATATGTCTATAGGTCAGATACTGATATGATGGAGCTGATAAGTGATATATGTCTATAGGTCAGATACTGATATGATGAAGCTGATAAGTGATATATGTCTATAGGTCAGATACTGATATGATGAAGCTGATAAGTGATATATGTCTATAGGTCAGATACTGATATGATGAAGCTGATAAGTGATATTGTCTATAGGTCAGATACTGATATGATGAAGCTGATAAGTGATATATGTCTATAGGTCGGATACGGATATGATGAAGCTGATAAGTGATATATGTCTATAGGTCAGATACTGATATGATGGAGCTGATAAGTGATATATGTCTATAGGTCAGATACTGATATGATGAAGCTGATAAGTGATATGTGTCTATAGGTCAGATACTGATATGATGAAGCTGATAAGTGATATATGTCTATAGGTCAGATACTGATATGATGAAGCTGATAAGTGATATGTGTCTATAGGTCAGATACTGATATGATGGAGCTGATAAGTGATATATATCTATAGGTCAGATACTGATATGATGGAGCTGATAAGTGATATATGTCTATAGGTCAGATACTGATATGATGAAGCTGATAAGTGATATATGTCTATAGGTCAGATACTGATATGATGGAGCTGATAAGTGATATATGTCTATAGGTCAGATACTGATATGATGGAGCTGATAAGTGATATGTGTCTATAGGTCAGATACTGATATGATGAAGCTGATAAGTGATACATGTCTATAGGTCAGATACTGATATAATGGAGCTGATAAGTGATATATGTCTATAGGTCAGATACTGATATGATGAAGCTGATAAGTGATATATGTCTATAGGTCAGATACTGATATGATGAAGCTGACTGATAAGTGATATATGTCTATAGGTCAGATACTGATATGATGAAGCGGATAAGTGATATATGTCTATAGGTCAGATACTTGATATGATGAGGCTGATAAGTGATATATGTCTATAGGTCAGATACTGATATGATGAGGCTGATAAGTGATATGTGTCTATAGGTCAGATACTGATATGATGAAGCTGATAAGTGATATATGTCTATAGGTCAGATACTGATATGATGAAGCTGATAAGTGATATGTGTCTATAGGTCAGATACTGATATGATGAAGCTGATAAGTGATATATGTCTATAGGTCAGATACTGATATGATGGAGCTGATAAGTGATATATGTCTATAGGTCAGATACTGATATGATGGAGCTGATAAGTGATCTGTGTCTATAGGTCAGATACTGATATGATGAGGCTGATAAGTGATCTGTGTCTATAGGTCAGATACTGATATGATGGAGTTGATAAGTGATATGTGTCTATAGGTCAGATACTGATATGATGGAGTTGATAAGTGATATATATCTATAGGTCAGATACTGATATGATGGAGCTGAATAAGTGATATGTGTCTATAGGTCAGATACTGATATGATGGAGCTGATAAGTGATATGTGTCTATAGGTCAGATACTGATATGATGGAGCTGATAAGTGATATGTGTCTATAGGTCAGATACTGATATGATGGAGCTGATAAGTGATATGTGTCTATAGGTCAGATACTGATATAATGGAGCTGATAAGTGATATATGTCTATAGGTCAGATACTGATATGATGAAGCTGATAAGTGATATATGTCTATAGGTCAGATACTGATATGATGAAGCTGATAAGTGATATATGTCTATAGGTCAGATACTGATATGATGGAGCTGATAAGTGATATGTGTCTATAGGTCAGATACTGATATGATGGAGCTGATAAGTGATCTATGTCTATAGGTCAGATACTGATATGATGAGGCTGATAAGTGATATATGTCTATAGGTCAGATACTGATATGATGGAGCTGATAAGTGATATGTGTCTATAGGTCAGATACTGATATGATGAGGCTGATAAGTGATATATGTCTATAGGTCAGATACTGATATGATGAAGCTGATAAGTGATATGTGTCTATAGGTCAGATACTGATATGATGAGGCTGATAAGTGATATATGTCTATAGGTCAGATACTGATATGATGAAGCTGATAAGTGATATGTGTCTATAGGTCAGATACTGATATGATGAGGCTGATAAGTGATATGTGTCTATAGGTTAGATACTGATATGATGAAGCTGATAAGTGATATATGTCTATAGGTCAGATACTGATATGATGAAGCTGATAAGTGATATATGTCTATAGGTCAGATACTGATATGATGAAGCTGATAAGTGATATATGTCTATAGGTCAGATACTGATATGATGAGGCTGATAAGTGATATGTGTCTATAGGTCAGATACTGATATGATGAAGCTGATAAGTGATATGTGTCTATAGGTCAGATACTGATATGATGGAGCTGATAAGTGATATATGTCTATAGGTCAGATACTGATATGATGAAGCTGATAAGTGATATATGTCTATAGGTCAGATACTGATATGATGAAGCTGATAAGTGATATGTGTCTATAGGTCAGATACTGATATGATGGAGCTGATAAGTGATATGTGTCTATAGGTCAGATACTGATATGATGAGGCTGATAAGTGATATGTGTCTATAGGTCAGATACTGATATGATGAAGCTGATAAGTGATATATGTCTATAGGTCAGATACTGATATGATGAAGCTGATAAGTGATATATGTCTATAGGTCAGATACTGATATGATGAAGCTGATAAGTGATATATGTCTATAGGTCAGATACTGATATGATGAAGCTGATAAGTGATATATGTCTATAGGTCAGATACTGATATGATGAAGCTGATAAGTGATATGTGTCTATAGGTCAGATACTGATATGATGAAGCTGATAAGTGATATATGTCTATAGGTCAGATACTGATATGATGAAGCTGATAAGTGATATATGTCTATAGGTCAGATACTGATATGATGAAGCTGATAAGTGATATGTGTCTATAGGTCAGATACTGATATGATGAAGCTGATAAGTGATATGTGTCTATAGGTCAGATACGGATATGAAGACATCCACACCTTTGTACACCTAAATAGTCATATATTAAGTAATAGCACGCAGCGTATCTGCCCTGTGCGCCGCAGGGAATTCCGGGCGAAAAAACTAAACCAAACCGTGGTGCCGTTTTTAGCCTGGAATATCGGCTACGGAAAACTGCAGCACTTGCCGGCCGGCCGGCCTCCTGGAAAGACGTTTCATCCCAGGAGACCGCTGCCGTCTGTGATTGGCTGCAGTGGTCACATGGGATAAAAACGTCATCCCAGGAGGACGCGCTGGAGGAAGAACAGACTTCTGGGTAAGTATAAGATTTCTTTTTTTTCTGAGTTGCATTTTTTTGCGGTGGAATTGCTGCGAACCTGCCGCCATTAACGCCACATCTGCTATTTGTTGAGGATTTACCGCAACAAATAAGCAGCGATACACAAATACAACGGACATGCTGCCGAATAAAACTCCATACCGCAGGTTCATTTCTGAGTGTTTTTTCCTCTCACTATTTACGCAGCATTTTACAGTGACAGGCCCGGTACAGCGAGAGGCCCGGTACAGCGAGAGGCCCGGTACAGCGAGAGGCCCGGTACAGCGAGAGGCCCGGTACAGCGAGAGGCCCGGTACAGCGAGAGGCCCGGTACAGCGAGAGGCCCGGTACAGCGAGAGGCCCGATACTGCGAGAGGCCCGGTACTGCGAGAGGCCCGGTACTGCGAGAGGCCCGGTACTGCGAGAGGCCCGGTACTGCGAGAGGCCGGTACTGCGAGAGGCCCGGTACTGCGAGAGGCCCGGTACTGCGAGAGGCCCGGTACAGAAGTATTGCGGTGTATTATAAAAGCCATCAAATGATCGCAAATTAAAGCCCCTGTAGTGAGACAAAAAAAAAAAAAGGTTTAATAAACTCTAAAATGAATAAAAATCCCAAGTAAAAAAATATTTATAATTTAATTAAATACCTACTTTTTCCCCTTTTAAAAAAAGTTACACATATTTGGTATCACCGCGTCCGTAACGCACCAAACTATAAAACTATTACGTTATTTAACCAGCACGGCGAGTGCCGTAAAAAATAAAACAACAAGCAATGCCACATTTGTGTTTTCCGTTTATCCTGCCCTCTCAAAAATGTAAAAAAAAAAGTGATCAAAAAGTCGTATCTGCACCCAAAACGGTACCAATAACGACAACTCGCC
>NC_134688.1:2681645-2739136 GCF_050947455.1 Rhinoderma darwinii
TGTCCCCTCATCTCCCCGTGTATCAGTCATTACTGTCCCCTCATCTCCCCGTGTATCAGTTATTACTGTCCCCTCATCTCCCCGTGTATCAGTCATTACTGTCCCCTCATCTCCCCGTGTATCAGTCATTACTGTCCCCTCATCTCCCCGTGTATCAGTCATTACCGTCCCCTCATCTCCCCGTGTATCAGTCATTACTGTCCCCTCATCTCCCCGTGTATCAGTCATTACCGTCCCCTCATCTCCCCGTGTATCAGTCATTACTGTCCCCTCATCTCCCCGTGTATCAGACATTACTGTCCCCTCATCTCCCCGTGTATCAGTCATTACTGTCCCCTCATCTCCCCGTGTATCAGTCATTACTGTCCTCTCCTCTCCCCGTGTATCAGTCATTACCGTCCCCTCATCTCCCCGTGTATCAGTCATTACCGTCCTCACATCTCCCCGTGTATCAGTCATTACCGTCCCCTCATCTCCCCGTGTATCAGTCATTACCGTCCTCTCATCTCCACGTGTATCAGTCATTACTGTCCCCTCATCTCCCTGTGTATCAGTCATTACAGTCCCATCATCTCCCCGTGTATCAGTCATTACTGTCCCCTCATCTCCCCGTGTATCAGTCATTACTGTCCCCTCATCTCCCCCGTGTATCAGTCATTACTGTCCTCTCATCTCCCCGTGTATCAGTCATTACTGTCCCCTCATCACCCCGTGTATCAGTTATTACTGTCCTCTCATCACCCCGTGTATCAGTCATTACTGTCCTCTCATCTCCCCATGTATCAGTCATTACTGTCCCCTCATCTCCCCGTGTATCAGTCATTACTGTCCCCTCATCTCCCCGTGTATCAGTCATTACTGTCCTCTCATCTCCCCGTGTATAAGTCATTACTGTCCCCTCATCTCCCCGTGTATCAGTCATTACTTTCCCCTCATCTCCCCGTGTATCAGTCATTACTGTCCCCTCATCTCCCCGTGTATCAGTTATTACTGTCCTCTCATCACCCCGTGTATCAGTCATTACTGTCCTCTCATCTCCCCGTGTATCAGTCATTACTGTCCCCTCATCTCCCCGTGTATCAGTTATTACTGTCCTCTCATCTCCCCGTGTATCAGTTATTACTGTCCTCTCATCACCCCGTGTATCAGTCATTACTGTCCCCTCATCACCCCGTGTATCAGTTATTACTGTCCTCTCATCACCCCGTGTATCAGTCATTACTGTCCCCTCATCTCCCGTGTATCAGTCATTACTGTCCCCTCATCACCCCGTGTATCAGTCATTACTGTCCTCTCATCTCCCCGTGTATCAGTCATTACTGTCCCCTCATCTCCCCGTGTATCAGTCATTACTGTCCCCTCATCTCCCCGTGTATCAGTCATTACTGTCCCCTCATCTCCCGTGTATCAGTCATTACCGTCCCCTCATCTCCCCGTGTATCAGTCATTACTGTCCCCTCATCTCCCCGTGTATCAGTCATTACCGTCCCCTCATCTCCCCGTGTATCAGTCATTACTGTCCCCTCATCTCCCCGTGTATCAGACATTACTGTCCCCTCATCTCCCCGTGTATCAGTCATTACTGTCCCCTCATCTCCCCGTGTATCAGTCATTACTGTCCTCTCCTCTCCCCGTGTATCAGTCATTACTGTCCTCTCATCTCCCCGTGTATCAGTCATTACCGTCCCCTCATCTCCCCGTGTATCAGTCATTACCGTCCTCACATCTCCCCGTGTATCAGTCATTACCGTCCCCTCATCTCCCCGTGTATCAGTCATTACCGTCCTCTCATCTCCCCGTGTATCAGTCATTACTGTCCCCTCATCTCCACGTGTATCAGTCATTACTGTCCCCTCATCTCCCTGTGTATCAGTCATTACAGTCCCATCATCTCCCCGTGTATCAGTCATTACTGTCCCCTCATCTCCCCGTGTATCAGTCATTACTGTCCCCTCATCTCCCCGTGTATCAGTCATTACTGTCCTCTCATCTCCCCGTGTATCAGTCATTATTGTCCCCTCATCTCCCCGTATATCAGTCATTACTGTCCTCTCATCTCCCCGTGTATCAGTCATTACTGTCCCCTCATCTCCCCGTGTATCAGTCATTACTGTCCCCTCATCTCCCCGTGTATCAGTCATTACCGTCCTCTCATCTCCCTGTGTATCAGTCATTACAGTCCCCTCATCTCCCCGTGTATCAGTCATTACTGTCCCCTCATCTCCCCGTGTATCAGTCATTACTGTCCCCTTATCTCCCCGTGTATCAGTCATTACTGTCCCTTCATCTCCCCGTGTATCAGTCATTACTGTCCCCTCATCTCCCCGTGTATCAGTCATTACTGTCCCCTCATCTCCCCGTGTATCAGTCATTACTGTCCCCTCATCTCCCCGTGTATCAGTCATTACTGTCCCCTCATCTCCCCGTGTATCAGTTATTACTGTCCTCTCATCTCCCCGTGTATCAGTTATTACTGTCCTCTCATCACCCCGTGTATCAGTCATTACCGTCCCCTCATCTCCCCGTGTATCAGTCATTACTGTCCCCTCATCTCCCCGTGTATCAGTCATTACTGTCCTCTCATCTCCCCGTGTATCAGTCATTACTGTCCCCTCATCTCCCCGTGTATCAGTCATTACTGTCCTCTCATCTCCCCGTGTATCAGTCATTACTGTCCCCTCATCTCCCCGTGTATCAGACATTACTGTCCCTCTCATCTCCCCGTGTATCAGTTATTACTGTCCCCTCATCTACCCGTGTATCAGTCATTACTGTCCCCTCATCTCCCCGTGTATCAGTCATTACTGTCCTCTCATCTCCCCGTGTATCAGTCATTACTGTCCCCTCATCTCCCCGTGTATCAGTCATTACTGTCCTCTCCTCTCCCCGTGTATCAGTCATTACTGTCCCCTCATCTCCCCGTGTATCAGTTATTACTGTCCCCTCATCGCCCCGTGTATCAGTCATTACTGTCCCCTCATCTCCCCGTGTATCAGTCATTACTGTCCTCTCATCTCCCCGTGTATCAGTCATTACTGTCCTCTCATCTCCCCGTGTATCAGTCATTACTGTCCTCTCATCTCCCCGTGTATCAGTCATTACTGTCCCCTCATCTCCCCGTGTATCAGTTATTACTGTCCTCTCATCGCCCCGTGTATCAGTCATTACTGTCCCCTCATCTCCCCGTGTATCAGTCATTACTGTCCCCTCATCTCCCCGTGTTTCAGTCATTACTGTCCCCTCATCTCCCCGTGTATCAGTCATTACTGTCCTCTCAACTCCCCGTGTATCAGTCATTACTGTCCTCTCATCTCCCCGTGTATCAGTCATTACTGTCCCCTCATCTCCCCTTGTATCAGTCATTACTGTCCCCTCATCTCCCCGTGTATCACAATCATTACTGTCCCCTCATTTCCTCGTGTATCAGTCATTACTGTCCCCTCATCTCCCCGTGTATCAGTCATTACTGTCCTCTCATCTCCCCGTGTATCACAGTCATTACTGTCCCCTCATCTCCCCGTGTATCAGTCATTACTGTCCCCTTATCTCCCCGTGTATCAGTCATTACTGTCCCCTCATCTCCCCGTGTATCAGTCATTACTGTCCCCTCATCTCCCCGTGTATCAGTCATTACCGTCCTCTCATCTCCCCGTGTATCAGTCATTACTGTCCCCTCATCTCCCCGTGTATCAGTCATTACTGTCCCCTCATCACCCCGTGTATCAGTCATTACTGTCCTCTCATCTCCCCGTGTATCAGTCATTACTGTCCCCTCATCTCCTCGTGTATCAGTCATTACTGTCCCCTCATCTCCCCGTGTATCAGTCATTACTGTCCCCTCATCTCCCCGTGTATCAGTCATTACTGTCCCCTCATCTCTCCGTGTATCAGTCATTACCGTCCTCTCATCTCCCCGTGTATCAGTCATTACTGTCCCCTCATCTCCCCGTGTATCAGTCATTACCGTCCCCTCATCTCCCCGTGTATCAGTCATTACTGTCACCTCATCTCCCCGTGTATCAGTCATTACTGTCCCCTCATCTCCCCGTGTATCAGTCATTACAGTCCCCTCATCTCCCCTTGTATCAGTCATTACTGTCCTCTCATCTCCCCGTGTATCAGTCATTACTGTCCCCTCATCTCCCCGTGTATCAGACATTACTGTCCTCTCATCTCCCCGTGTATCAGTTATTACTGTCCCCTCATCTACCCGTGTATCAGTCATTACTGTCCCCTCATCTCCCCGTGTATCAGTCATTACTGTCCTCTCATCTCCCCGTGTATCAGTCATTACTGTCCCCTCATCTCCCCGTGTATCAGTCATTACTGTCCTCTCCTCTCCCCGTGTATCAGTCATTACTGTCCCCTCATCTCCCCGTGTATCAGTTATTACTGTCCCCTCATCGCCCCGTGTATCAGTCATTACTGTCCCCTCATCTCCCCGTGTATCAGTCATTACTGTCCTCTCATCTCCCCGTGTATCAGTCATTACTGTCCTCTCATCTCCCCGTGTATCAGTCATTACTGTCCTCTCATCTCCCCGTGTATCAGTCATTACTGTCCCCTCATCTCCCCGTGTATCAGTTATTACTGTCCTCTCATCGCCCCGTGTATCAGTCATTACTGTCCCCTCATCTCCCCGTGTATCAGTCATTACTGTCCCCTCATCTCCCCGTGTTTCAGTCATTACTGTCCCCTCATCTCCCCGTGTATCAGTCATTACTGTCCTCTCAACTCCCCGTGTATCAGTCATTACTGTCCTCTCATCTCCCCGTGTATCAGTCATTACTGTCCCCTCATCTCCCCTTGTATCAGTCATTACTGTCCCCTCATCTCCCCGTGTATCACAATCATTACTGTCCCCTCATTTCCTCGTGTATCAGTCATTACTGTCCCCTCATCTCCCCGTGTATCAGTCATTACTGTCCTCTCATCTCCCCGTGTATCACAGTCATTACTGTCCCCTCATCTCCCCGTGTATCAGTCATTACTGTCCCCTTATCTCCCCGTGTATCAGTCATTACTGTCCCCTCATCTCCCCGTGTATCAGTCATTACTGTCCCCTCATCTCCCCGTGTATCAGTCATTACCGTCCTCTCATCTCCCCGTGTATCAGTCATTACTGTCCCCTCATCTCCCCGTGTATCAGTCATTACTGTCCCCTCATCACCCCGTGTATCAGTCATTACTGTCCTCTCATCTCCCCGTGTATCAGTCATTACTGTCCCCTCATCTCCTCGTGTATCAGTCATTACTGTCCCCTCATCTCCCCGTGTATCAGTCATTACTGTCCCCTCATCTCCCCGTGTATCAGTCATTACTGTCCCCTCATCTCTCCGTGTATCAGTCATTACCGTCCTCTCATCTCCCCGTGTATCAGTCATTACTGTCCCCTCATCTCCCCGTGTATCAGTCATTACCGTCCCTCATCTCCCGTGTATCAGTCATTACTGTCACCTCATCTCCCCGTGTATCAGTCATTACTGTCCCCTCATCTCCCCGTGTATCAGTCATTACAGTCCCCTCATCTCCCCTTGTATCAGTCATTACTGTCCTCTCATCTCCCCGTGTATCAGACATTACTGTCCCCTCATCTCCCCGTGTATCAGTCATTACTGTCCCCTCATCTCCCTGTGTATCAGTCATTACAGTCCCCCTCATCTCCCCGTGTATCAGTCATTACTGTCCCCTCATCTCCCCGTGTATCAGTCATTACTGTCCCCTCATCTCCCCGTGTATCAGTCATTACCGTCCTCACATCTCCCCGTGTATCAGTCATTACCCTCCTCTCATCTCCCCGTGTATCAGTCATTACTGTCCCCTCATCTCCCCGTGTATCAGTCATTACTGTCCCCTCATCTATCCGTGTATCAGTCATTACCGTCCTCTCCTCTCCCCGTGTATCAGTCATTACTGTCCTCTCATCTCCCCGTGTATCAGTCATTACCGTCCTCACATCTCCCCGTGTATCAGTCATTACCGTCCCCTCATCTCCCCGTGTATCAGTCATTACCGTCCTCTCATCTCCCCGTGTATCAGTCATTACTGTCCCCTCATCTCCCCGTGTATCAGTCATTACTGTCCCCTCATCGCCCCGTGTATCAGTCATTACTGTCCTCTCATCTCCCCGTGTATCAGTCATTACTGTCCCCTCATCGCCCCGTGTATCAGTCATTACTGTCCCCCCATCTCCATGTGTATCAGTCATTACTGTCCTCTCATCTCCCCGTGTATCAGTCATTACTGTCCCCTCATCTCCCCGTGTATCAGTCATTACTGTCCTCTCATCTCCCCGTGTATCAGTCATTACTGTCCCCTCATCTCCCCGTGTATCAGTCATTACTGTCCTCTCATCTCCCCGTGTATCAGTCATTACTGTCCCCTCATCTCCCCGTGTATCAGTCATTACTGTCCCCTCATCACCCCGTGTATCAGTCATTACTGTCCTCTCATCTCCCCGTGTATCAGTCATTACTGTCCCCTCATCTCCTCGTGTATCAGTCATTACTGTCCCCTCATCTCCCCGTGTATCAGTCATTACTGTCCCCTCATCTATCCGTGTATCAGTCATTACCGTCCCCTCATCTCCCCGTGTATCAGTCATTACTGTCACCTCATCTCCCCGTGTATCAGTCATTACTGTCCCCTCATCTCCCCGTGTATCAGTCATTACAGTCCCCTCATCTCCCCTTGTATCAGTCATTACTGTCCTCTCATCTCCCCGTGTATCAGACATTACTGTCCCCTCATCTCCCCGTGTATCAGTCATTACTGTCCCCTCATCTCCCTGTGTATCAGTCATTACAGTCCCCTCATCTCCCCGTGTATCAGTCATTACTGTCCCCTCATCTCCCCGTGTATCAGTCATTACTGTCCCCTCATCTCCCCGTGTATCAGTCATTACCGTCCTCACATCTCCCCGTGTATCAGTCATTACCGTCCTCTCATCTCCCCGTGTATCAGTCATTACTGTCCCCTCATCTCCCCGTGTATCAGTCATTACTGTCCCCTCATCTATCCGTGTATCAGTCATTACCGTCCTCTCCTCTCCCCGTGTATCAGTCATTACTGTCCTCTCATCTCCCCGTGTATCAGTCATTACCGTCCTCACATCTCCCTGTGTATCAGTCATTACCGTCCCCTCATCTCCCCGTGTATCAGTCATTACCGTCCTCTCATCTCCCCGTGTATCAGTCATTACTGTCCCCTCATCTCCCCGTGTATCAGTCATTACTGTCCCCTCATCGCCCCGTGTATCAGTCATTACTGTCCTCTCATCTCCCCGTGTATCAGTCATTACTGTCCCCTCATCGCCCCGTGTATCAGTCATTACTGTCCCCCCATCTCCATGTGTATCAGTCATTACTGTCCTCTCATCTCCCCGTGTATCAGTCATTACTGTCCTCTCATCTCCCCGTGTATCAGTCATTACTGTCCCCTCATCTCCCCGTGTATCAGTTATTACTGTCCTCTCATCGCCCCGTGTATCAGTCATTACTGTCCCCTCATCTCCCCGTGTATCAGTCATTACTGTCCCCTCATCTCCCCGTGTATCAGTCATTACTGTCCCCTCATCTCCCCGTGTATCAGTCATTACTGTCCTCTCAACTCCCCGTGTATCAGTCATTACTGTCCTCTCATCTCCCCGTGTATCAGTCATTACTGTCCCCTCATCTCCCCTTGTATCAGTCATTACTGTCCCCTCATCTCCCCGTGTATCACAATCATTACTGTCCCCTCATTTCCTCGTGTATCAGTCATTACTGTCCCCTCATCTCCCCGTGTATCAGTCATTACTGTCCTCTCATCTCCCCGTGTATCACAGTCATTACTGTCCCCTCATCTCCCCGTGTATCAGTCATTACTGTCCCCTTATCTCCCCGTGTATCAGTCATTACTGTCCCCTCATCTCCCCGTGTATCAGTCATTACTGTCCCCTCATCTCCCCGTGTATCAGTCATTACCGTCCTCTCATCTCCCCGTGTATCAGTCATTACTGTCCCCTCATCTCCCCGTGTATCAGTCATTACTGTCCCCTCATCACCCCGTGTATCAGTCATTACTGTCCTCTCATCTCCCCGTGTATCAGTCATTACTGTCCCCTCATCTCCTCGTGTATCAGTCATTACTGTCCCCTCATCTCCCCGTGTATCAGTCATTACTGTCCCCTCATCTCCCCGTGTATCAGTCATTACTGTCCCCTCATCTCCCCGTGTATCAGTCATTACCGTCCTCTCATCTCCCCGTGTATCAGTCATTACTGTCCCCTCATCTCCCCGTGTATCAGTCATTACCGTCCCCTCATCTCCCCGTGTATCAGTCATTACTGTCACCTCATCTCCCCGTGTATCAGTCATTACTGTCCCCTCATCTCCCCGTGTATCAGTCATTACAGTCCGACCATCTCCCCTTGTATCAGTCATTACTGTCCTCTCATCTCCCCGTGTATCAGACATTACTGTCCCCTCATCTCCCCGTGTATCAGTCATTACTGTCCCCTCATCTCCCTGTGTATCAGTCATTACAGTCCCCTCATCTCCCCGTGTATCAGTCATTACTGTCCCCTCATCTCCCCGTGTATCAGTCATTACTGTCCCCTCATCTCCCCGTGTATCAGTCATTACCGTCCTCACATCTCCCCGTGTATCAGTCATTACCGTCCTCTCATCTCCCCGTGTATCAGTCATTACTGTCCCCTCATCTCCCCGTGTATCAGTCATTACTGTCCCCTCATCTATCCGTGTATCAGTCATTACCGTCCTCTCCTCTCCCCGTGTATCAGTCATTACTGTCCTCTCATCTCCCCGTGTATCAGTCATTACCGTCCTCACATCTCCCCGTGTATCAGTCATTACCGTCCCCTCATCTCCCCGTGTATCAGTCATTACCGTCCTCTCATCTCCCCGTGTATCAGTCATTACTGTCCCCTCATCTCCCCGTGTATCAGTCATTACTGTCCCCTCATCGCCCCGTGTATCAGTCATTACTGTCCTCTCATCTCCCCGTGTATCAGTCATTACTGTCCCCTCATCGCCCCGTGTATCAGTCATTACTGTCCCCCCATCTCCATGTGTATCAGTCATTACTGTCCTCTCATCTCCCCGTGTATCAGTCATTACTGTCCTCTCATCTCCCCGTGTATCAGTCATTACTGTCCTCTCATCTCCCCGTGTATCAGTCATTACTGTCCCCTCATCTCCCCGTGTATCAGTCATTACTGTCCACTCATCTCCCCGTGTATCAGTTATTACTGTCCTCTCATCGCCCCGTGTATCAGTCATTACTGTCCCCTCATTTCCCCGTGTATCAGTAATTACTGTCCCCTCATCTCCCCGTATATCAGTCATTACTGTCCCCTCATCTCCTCGTGTATCAGTCATTACTGTCCCCTCATCTCCCCGTGTATCAGTCATTACTGTCACCTCATCTCCCCGTGTATCACAATCATTACTGTCCCCTCATCTCCCCGTATATCAGTCATTACTGTCCCCTCATTTCCTCATGTATCAGTCATTACTGTCCCCTCATCTCCCCGTGTATCAGTCATTACTGTCCTCTCATCTCCCCGTGTATCACAGTCATTACTGTCCCTTCATCTCCCCGTGTATCAGTCATTACTGTCCCCTTATCTCCCCGTGTATCAGTCATTACTGTCCCCTCATCTCCCCGTGTATCAGTCATTACTGTCCCCTCATCTCCCCGTGTATCAGTCATTACTGTCCCCTCATCTCCCCGTTTATCAGTCATTACTGTCCCCTCATCTCCCCGTGTATCAGTCATTACAGTCCCCTCATCTCCCCGTGTATCAGTCATTACTGTCCCCTCATCTCCCCGTGTATCAGACATTACTGTCCCCTCATCTCCCCGTGTATCAGTCATTACTGTCCCCTCATCTCCCCGTGTATCAGTCATTACAGTCCCCTCATCTCCCCGTGTATCAGTCATTACTGTCCCCTCATCTCCCCGTGTATCAGTCATTACTGTCCCCTCATCTCCCCGTGTAATAGTCATTACCGTCCTCACATCTCCCCGTGTATCAGTCATTACCGTCCTCTCATCTCCCCGTGTATCAGTCATTACTGTCCCCTCATCTCCCCGTGTATCAGTCATTACTGTCCCCTCATCTATCCGTGTATCAGTCATTACCGTCCTCTCCTCTCCCCGTGTATCAGTCATTACTGTCCTCTCATCTCCCCGTGTATCAGTCATTACCGTCCTCACATCTCCCCGTGTATCAGTCATTACCGTCCCCTCATCTCCCCGTGTATCTGTCATTACCGTCCTCTCATCTCCCCGTGTATCAGTCATTACTGTCCCCTCATCTCCCCGTGTATCAGTCATTACTGTCCCCTCATCTCCCCGTGTATCAGTCATTACAGTCCCATCATCTCCCCGTGTATCAGTCATTACTGTCCCCTCATCTCCCCGTGTATCAGTCATTACTGTCCCCTCATCTCCCCGTGTATCAGTCATTACTGTCCTCTCATCTCCCCGTGTATCAGTCATTACTGTCCCCTCATCTCCCCGTATATCAGTCATTACTGTCCTCTCATCTCCCCGTGTATCAGTCATTACTGTCCCCTCATCTCCCCGTGTATCAGTCATTACTGTCCCCTCATCTCCCCGTGTATCAGTCATTACTGTCCTCTCATCTCCCCGTGTATCAGTCATTACTGTCCCCTCATCTCCCCCTATATCAGTCATTACTGTCCTCTCATCTCCCCGTGTATCAGTCATTACTGTCCCCTCATCTCCCCGTGTATCAGTCATTACTGTCCCCTCATCTCCCCGTGTATCAGTCATTACCGTCCTCTCATCTCCCTGTGTATCAGTCATTACAGTCCCCTCATCTCCCCGTGTATCAGTCATTACTGTCCCCTCATCTCCCCGTGTATCAGTCATTACTGTCCCCTCATCTCCCCTTGTATCAGTTATTACTGTCCTCTCATCTCCCCGTGTATCAGTTATTACTGTCCCCTCATCTCCCCGTGTATCAGTCATTACTGTCCCCTCATCTCCCCGTGTATCAGTCATTACTGTCCTCTCATCTCCCCGTGTATCAGTCATTACTGTCCCCTCATCTCCCCGTGTATCAGACATTACTGTCCTCTCATCTCCCCCGTGTATCAGTTATTACTGTCCCCTCATCTCCCCGTGTATCAGTCATTACTGTCCCCTCATCTCCCCGTGTATCAGTCATTACTGTCCTCTCATCTCCCGGTGTATCAGTCATTACTGTCCCCTCATCTCCCCGTGTATCAGTCATTACTGTCCTCTCCTCTCCCCGTGTATCAGTCATTACTGTCCCCTCATCTCCCCGTGTATCAGTCATTACCGTCCTCACATCTCCCCGTGTATCAGTCATTACCGTCCTCTCATCTCCCCGTGTATCAGTCATTACTGTCCCCTCATCTCCCCGTGTATCAGTCATTACTGTCCCCTCATCTATCCGTGTATCAGTCATTACCGTCCTCTCCTCTCCCCGTGTATCAGTCATTACTGTCCTCTCATCTCCCCGTGTATCAGTCATTACCGTCCTCACATCTCCCTGTGTATCAGTCATTACCGTCCCCTCATCTCCCCGTGTATCAGTCATTACCGTCCTCTCATCTCCCCGTGTATCAGTCATTACTGTCCCCTCATCTCCCCGTGTATCAGTCATTACTGTCCCCTCATCGCCCCGTGTATCAGTCATTACTGTCCTCTCATCTCCCCGTGTATCAGTCATTACTGTCCCCTCATCGCCCCGTGTATCAGTCATTACTGTCCCCCCATCTCCATGTGTATCAGTCATTACTGTCCTCTCATCTCCCCGTGTATCAGTCATTACTGTCCTCTCATCTCCCCGTGTATCAGTCATTACTGTCCCCTCATCTCCCCGTGTATCAGTTATTACTGTCCTCTCATCGCCCCGTGTATCAGTCATTACTGTCCCCTCATCTCCCCGTGTATCAGTCATTACTGTCCCCTCATCTCCCCGTGTATCAGTCATTACTGTCCCCTCATCTCCCCGTGTATCAGTCATTACTGTCCTCTCAACTCCCCGTGTATCAGTCATTACTGTCCTCTCATCTCCCCGTGTATCAGTCATTACTGTCCCCTCATCTCCCCTTGTATCAGTCATTACTGTCCCCTCATCTCCCCGTGTATCACAATCATTACTGTCCCCTCATTTCCTCGTGTATCAGTCATTACTGTCCCCTCATCTCCCCGTGTATCAGTCATTACTGTCCTCTCATCTCCCCGTGTATCACAGTCATTACTGTCCCCTCATCTCCCCGTGTATCAGTCATTACTGTCCCCTTATCTCCCCGTGTATCAGTCATTACTGTCCCCTCATCTCCCCGTGTATCAGTCATTACTGTCCCCTCATCTCCCCGTGTATCAGTCATTACCGTCCTCTCATCTCCCCGTGTATCAGTCATTACTGTCCCCTCATCTCCCCGTGTATCAGTCATTACTGTCCCCTCATCACCCCGTGTATCAGTCATTACTGTCCTCTCATCTCCCCGTGTATCAGTCATTACTGTCCCCTCATCTCCTCGTGTATCAGTCATTACTGTCCCCTCATCTCCCCGTGTATCAGTCATTACTGTCCCCTCATCTCCCCGTGTATCAGTCATTACTGTCCCCTCATCTCCCCGTGTATCAGTCATTACCGTCCTCTCATCTCCCCGTGTATCAGTCATTACTGTCCCCTCATCTCCCCGTGTATCAGTCATTACCGTCCCCTCATCTCCCCGTGTATCAGTCATTACTGTCACCTCATCTCCCCGTGTATCAGTCATTACTGTCCCCTCATCTCCCCGTGTATCAGTCATTACAGTCCGACCATCTCCCCTTGTATCAGTCATTACTGTCCTCTCATCTCCCCGTGTATCAGACATTACTGTCCCCTCATCTCCCCGTGTATCAGTCATTACTGTCCCCTCATCTCCCTGTGTATCAGTCATTACAGTCCCCTCATCTCCCCGTGTATCAGTCATTACTGTCCCCTCATCTCCCCGTGTATCAGTCATTACTGTCCCCTCATCTCCCCGTGTATCAGTCATTACCGTCCTCACATCTCCCCGTGTATCAGTCATTACCGTCCTCTCATCTCCCCGTGTATCAGTCATTACTGTCCCCTCATCTCCCCGTGTATCAGTCATTACTGTCCCCTCATCTATCCGTGTATCAGTCATTACCGTCCTCTCCTCTCCCCGTGTATCAGTCATTACTGTCCTCTCATCTCCCCGTGTATCAGTCATTACCGTCCTCACATCTCCCCGTGTATCAGTCATTACCGTCCCCTCATCTCCCCGTGTATCAGTCATTACCGTCCTCTCATCTCCCCGTGTATCAGTCATTACTGTCCCCTCATCTCCCCGTGTATCAGTCATTACTGTCCCCTCATCGCCCCGTGTATCAGTCATTACTGTCCTCTCATCTCCCCGTGTATCAGTCATTACTGTCCCCTCATCGCCCCGTGTATCAGTCATTACTGTCCCCCCATCTCCATGTGTATCAGTCATTACTGTCCTCTCATCTCCCCGTGTATCAGTCATTACTGTCCTCTCATCTCCCCGTGTATCAGTCATTACTGTCCTCTCATCTCCCCGTGTATCAGTCATTACTGTCCCCTCATCTCCCCGTGTATCAGTCATTACTGTCCACTCATCTCCCCGTGTATCAGTTATTACTGTCCTCTCATCGCCCCGTGTATCAGTCATTACTGTCCCCTCATTTCCCCGTGTATCAGTAATTACTGTCCCCTCATCTCCCCGTATATCAGTCATTACTGTCCCCTCATCTCCTCGTGTATCAGTCATTACTGTCCCCTCATCTCCCCGTGTATCAGTCATTACTGTCACCTCATCTCCCCGTGTATCACAATCATTACTGTCCCCTCATCTCCCCGTATATCAGTCATTACTGTCCCCTCATTTCCTCATGTATCAGTCATTACTGTCCCCTCATCTCCCCGTGTATCAGTCATTACTGTCCTCTCATCTCCCCGTGTATCACAGTCATTACTGTCCCTTCATCTCCCCGTGTATCAGTCATTACTGTCCCCTTATCTCCCCGTGTATCAGTCATTACTGTCCCCTCATCTCCCCGTGTATCAGTCATTACTGTCCCCTCATCTCCCCGTGTATCAGTCATTACTGTCCCCTCATCTCCCCGTTTATCAGTCATTACTGTCCCCTCATCTCCCCGTGTATCAGTCATTACAGTCCCCTCATCTCCCCGTGTATCAGTCATTACTGTCCCCTCATCTCCCCGTGTATCAGACATTACTGTCCCCTCATCTCCCCGTGTATCAGTCATTACTGTCCCCTCATCTCCCCGTGTATCAGTCATTACAGTCCCCTCATCTCCCCGTGTATCAGTCATTACTGTCCCCTCATCTCCCCGTGTATCAGTCATTACTGTCCCCTCATCTCCCCGTGTAATAGTCATTACCGTCCTCACATCTCCCCGTGTATCAGTCATTACCGTCCTCTCATCTCCCCGTGTATCAGTCATTACTGTCCCCTCATCTCCCCGTGTATCAGTCATTACTGTCCCCTCATCTATCCGTGTATCAGTCATTACCGTCCTCTCCTCTCCCCGTGTATCAGTCATTACTGTCCTCTCATCTCCCCGTGTATCAGTCATTACCGTCCTCACATCTCCCCGTGTATCAGTCATTACCGTCCCCTCATCTCCCCGTGTATCTGTCATTACCGTCCTCTCATCTCCCCGTGTATCAGTCATTACTGTCCCCTCATCTCCCCGTGTATCAGTCATTACTGTCCCCTCATCTCCCCGTGTATCAGTCATTACAGTCCCATCATCTCCCCGTGTATCAGTCATTACTGTCCCCTCATCTCCCCGTGTATCAGTCATTACTGTCCCCTCATCTCCCCGTGTATCAGTCATTACTGTCCTCTCATCTCCCCGTGTATCAGTCATTACTGTCCCCTCATCTCCCCGTATATCAGTCATTACTGTCCTCTCATCTCCCCGTGTATCAGTCATTACTGTCCCCTCATC
The DNA here is from genome assembly GCF_050947455.1 of Rhinoderma darwinii. NCBI lineage: Eukaryota > Metazoa > Chordata > Amphibia > Anura > Rhinodermatidae > Rhinoderma > Rhinoderma darwinii. Next base: position 2,696,664 of record NC_134688.1, read on the forward strand.
TCCCCGTGTATCAGTCATTACTGTCCCCTCATCTCCCCGTGTATCAGTCATTACTGTCCTCTCATCTCCCCGTGTATCAGTCATTACTGTCCCCTCATCTCCCCCTATATCAGTCATTACTGTCCTCTCATCTCCCCGTGTATCAGTCATTACTGTCCCCTCATCTCCCCGTGTATCAGTCATTACTGTCCCCTCATCTCCCCGTGTATCAGTCATTACCGTCCTCTCATCTCCCTGTGTATCAGTCATTACAGTCCCCTCATCTCCCCGTGTATCAGTCATTACTGTCCCCTCATCTCCCCGTGTATCAGTCATTACTGTCCCCTCATCTCCCCTTGTATCAGTTATTACTGTCCTCTCATCTCCCCGTGTATCAGTTATTACTGTCCCCTCATCTCCCCGTGTATCAGTCATTACTGTCCCCTCATCTCCCCGTGTATCAGTCATTACTGTCCTCTCATCTCCCCGTGTATCAGTCATTACTGTCCCCTCATCTCCCCGTGTATCAGACATTACTGTCCTCTCATCTCCCCCGTGTATCAGTTATTACTGTCCCCTCATCTCCCCGTGTATCAGTCATTACTGTCCCCTCATCTCCCCGTGTATCAGTCATTACTGTCCTCTCATCTCCCGGTGTATCAGTCATTACTGTCCCCTCATCTCCCCGTGTATCAGTCATTACTGTCCTCTCCTCTCCCCGTGTATCAGTCATTACTGTCCCCTCATCTCCCCGTGTATCAGTTATTACTGTCCCCTCACCTCACCGTGTATCAGTTATTTCTGTCCCCTCATCTCCCCGTGTATCAGTTATTACTGTCCTCTCATCGCCCGGTGTATCAGTCATTACTGTCCCCTCATCTCCCCGTGTATCAGTCATTACTGTCCCCTCATCTCCCCGTGTATCAGTCATTACTGTCCCCTCATCTCCCCGTGTATCAGTCATTACTGTCCCCTCATCTCCCCGTGTATCAGTCATTACTGTCCTCTCATCTCCCCGTGTATCAGTCATTACTGTCCCCTCATCTCCCCGTGTATCAGTCATTACTGTCCCCTCATCTCCCCGTGTATCAGTCATTACTGTCCCCTCATCTCCCCGTGTATCAGTCATTACTGTCCTCTCATCTCCCCGTGTATCAGTCATTACTGTCCCCTCATCTCCCCGTATATCAGTCATTACCGTCCTCTCATCTCCCCGTGTATCAGTCATTACTGTCCCCTCATCTCCCCGTGTATCAGTCATTACTGTCCCCTCATCTCCCCGTGTATCAGTCATTACTGTCCTCTCATCTCCCCGTGTATCAGTCATTACTGTCCCCTCATCTCCCCGTATATCAGTCATTACTGTCCTCTCATCTCCCCGTGTATCAGTCATTACTGTCCCCTCATCTCCCCGTGTATCAGTCATTACTGTCCCCTCATCTCCCCGTGTATCAGTCATTACCGTCCTCTCATCTCCCTGTGTATCAGTCATTACAGTCCCCTCATCTCCCCGTGTATCAGTCATTACTGTCCCCTCATCTCCCCGTGTATCAGTCATTACTGTCCCCTCATCTCCCCTTGTATCAGTTATTACTGTCCTCTCATCTCCCCGTGTATCAGTTATTACTGTCCCCTCATCTCCCCGTGTATCAGTCATTACTGTCCCCTCATCTCCCCGTGTATCAGTCATTACTGTCCTCTCATCTCCCCGTGTATCAGTCATTACTGTCCCCTCATCTCCCCGTGTATCAGACATTACTGTCCTCTCATCTCCCCCGTGTATCAGTTATTACTGTCCCCTCATCTCCCCGTGTATCAGTCATTACTGTCCCCTCATCTCCCCGTGTATCAGTCATTACTGTCCTCTCATCTCCCCGTGTATTAGTCATTACTGTCCCCTCATCTCCCCGTGTATCAGTCATTACTGTCCTCTCCTCTCCCCGTGTATCAGTCATTACTGTCCCCTCATCTCCCCGTGTATCAGTTATTACTGTCCCCTCACCTCACCGTGTATCAGTCATTACTGTCCCCTCATCTCCCCGTGTATCAGTCATTACTGTCCTCTCATCTCCCCGTGTATCAGTCATTACTGTCCCCTCATCTCCCCGTGTATCAGTCATTACTGTCCTCTCATCTCCCCGTGTATCAGTCATTACTGTCCCCTCATCTCCCCGTGTATCAGTCATTACTGTCCTCTCCTCTCCCCGTGTATCAGTCATTACTGTCCCCTCATCTCCCCGTGTATCAGTTATTACTGTCCCCTCACCTCACCGTGTATCAGTTATTTCTGTCCCCTCATCTCCCCGTGTATCAGTTATTACTGTCCTCTCATCTCCCCGTGTATCAGTCATTACTGTCCCCTCATCTCCCCGTGTATCAGTCATTACTGTCCCCTCATCTCCCCGTGTATCAGTCATTACTGTCCCCTCATCTCCCCGTGTATCAGTCATTACTGTCCCCTCATCTCCCCGTGTATCAGTCATTACTGTCCTCTCCTCTCCCCGTGTATCAGTCATTACTGTCCCCTCATCTCCCCGTGTATCAGTTATTACTGTCCCCTCATCTCCCCGTGTATCAGTCATTACTGTCCCCTCATCTCCCCGTGTATCAGTCATTACTGTCCTCTCATCTCCCCGTGTATCAGTCATTACTGTCCTCTCATCTCCCCGTGTATCAGTCATTACTGTCCTCTCATCTCCCCGTGTATCAGTCATTACTGTCCCCTCATCTCCCCGTGTATCAGTTATTACTGTCCTCTCATCGCCCCGTGTATCAGTCATTACTGTCCCCTCATCTCCCCGTGTATCAGCCATTACTGTCCCCTCATCTCCCCGTGTATCAGTCATTACTGTCCCCTCATCTCCCCGTGTATCAGTTATTACTGTCCTCTCATCGCCCCGTGTATCAGTCATTACTGTCCCCTCATCTCCCCGTATATCAGTCATTACTGTCCCCTCATCTCCTCGTGTATCAGTCATTACTGTCCTCTCATCTCCCCGTGTATCAGTCATTACTGTCCCCTCATCTCCCCATATATCAGTCATTACTGTCCCCTCATCTCCTCGTGTATCAGTCATTACTGTCCTCTCATCTCCCCGTGTATCAGTCATTACTGTCCCCTCATCTCCCCGTGTATCAGTCATTACTGTCCTCTCCTCTCCCCGTGTATCAGTCATTACTGTCCCCTCATCTCCCCGTGTATCAGTCATTACTGTCCCCTCATCTCCCCGTGTATCAGTCATTACTGTCCTCTCCTCTCCCCGTGTATCAGTCATTACTGTCCCCTCATCTCCCCGTGTATCAGTTATTACTGTCCCCTCATCTCCCCGTGTATCAGTCATTACTGTCCCCTCATCTCCCCGTGTATCAGTCATTACTGTCCTCTCATCTCCCCGTGTATCAGTCATTACTGTCCTCTCATCTCCCCGTGTATCAGTCATTACTGTCCTCTCATCTCCCCGTGTATCAGTCATTACTGTCCCCTCATCTCCCCGTGTATCAGTTATTACTGTCCTCTCATCGCCCCGTGTATCAGTCATTACTGTCCCCTCATCTCCCCGTGTATCAGCCATTACTGTCCCCTCATCTCCCCGTGTATCAGTCATTACTGTCCCCTCATCTCCCCGTGTATCAGCCATTACTGTCCCCTCATCTCCCCGTGTATCAGTCATTACTGTCCCCTCATCTCCCCGTGTATCAGTTATTACTGTCCTCTCATCGCCCCGTGTATCAGTCATTACTGTCCCCTCATCTCCCCGTGTATCAGTCATTACTGTCCCCTCATCTCCCCGTATATCAGTCATTACTGTCCCCTCATCTCCTCGTGTATCAGTCATTACTGTCCTCTCATCTCCCCGTGTATCAGTCATTACTGTCCCCTCATCTCCCCGTGTATCAGTCATTACTGTCCTCTCCTCTCCCCGTGTATCAGTCATTACTGTCCCCTCATCTCCCCGTGTATCAGTTATTACTGTCCCCTCACCTCACCGTGTATCAGTTATTTCTGTCCCCTCATCTCCCCGTGTATCAGTTATTACTGTCCTCTCATCGCCCCGTGTATCAGTCATTACTGTCCCCTCATCTCCCCGTGTATCAGTCATTACTGTCCCCTCATCTCCCCGTGTATCAGTCATTACTGTCCCCTCATCTCCCCGTGTATCAGTCATTACTGTCCCCTCATCTCCCCGTGTATCAGTCATTACTGTCCTCTCCTCTCCCCGTGTATCAGTCATTACTGTCCCCTCATCTCCCCGTGTATCAGTTATTACTGTCCCCTCATCGCCCCGTGTATCAGTCATTACTGTCCCCTCATCTCCCCGTGTATCAGTCATTACTGTCCTCTCATCTCCCCGTGTATCAGTCATTACTGTCCTCTCATCTCCCCGTGTATCAGTCATTACTGTCCTCTCATCTCCCCGTGTATCAGTCATTACTGTCCCCTCATCTCCCCGTGTATCAGTTATTACTGTCCTCTCATCGCCCCGTGTATCAGTCATTACTGTCCCCTCATCTCCCCGTGTATCAGCCATTACTGTCCCCTCATCTCCCCGTGTATCAGTCATTACTGTCCCCTCATCTCCCCGTGTATCAGTTATTACTGTCCTCTCATCGCCCCGTGTATCAGTCATTACTGTCCCCTCATCTCACCGTGTATCAGTCATTACTGTCCCCTCATCTCCCCGTATATCAGTCATTACTGTCCCCTCATCTCCTCGTGTATCAGTCATTACTGTCCCCTCATCTCCCCGTGTATCAGTCATTACTGTCCTCTCATCTCCCCGTGTATCACAGTCATTACTGTCCCCTCATCTCCCCGTGTATCAGTCATTACTGTCCCCTCATCTCCTCGTGTATCAGTCATTACTGTCCCCTCATCTCCCCGTGTATCAGTCATTACTGTCCCCTCATCTCCCCGTGTATCAGTCATTACCGTCCTCTCATCTCCCCGTGTATCAGTCATTACTGTCCCCTCATCTCCCCGTGTATCAGTCATTACTGTCCCCTCATCTCCCCGTGTATCAGTCATTACTGTCCTCTCATCTCCCCGTGTATCAGTCATTACTGTCCCCGCATCTCCCCGTGTATCAGTTATTACTGTCCTCTCATCGCCCCGTGTATCAGTCATTACTGTCCCCTCATCTCCCCGTGTATCAGCCATTACTGTCCCCTCATCTCCCCGTGTATCAGTCATTACTGTCCCCTCATCTCCCCGTGTATCAGTCATTACTGTCCCCTCATCTCCCCGTATATCAGTCATTACTGTCCCCTCATCTCCTCGTGTATCAGTCATTACTGTCCCCTCATCTCCCCGTGTATCAGTCATTACTGTCCCCTCATCTCCCCGTGTATCACAATCATTACTGTCCCCTCATCTCCCCGTATATCAGTCATTACTGTCCCCTCATCTCCTCGTGTATCAGTCATTACTGTCCCCTCATCTCCCCGTGTATCAGTCATTACTGTCCTCTCATCTCCCCGTGTATCACAGTCATTACTGTCCCCTCATCTCCCCGTGTATCAGTCATTACTGTCCCCTCATCTCCTCGTGTATCAGTCATTACTGTCCCCTCATCTCCCCGTGTATCAGTCATTACTGTCCCCTCATCTCCTCGTGTATCAGTCATTACCGTCCTCACATCTCCCCGTGTATCAGTCATTACCGTCCTCTCATCTCCCCGTGTATCAGTCATTACTGTCCTCTCATCTCCCCGTGTATCAGTCATTACTGTCCTCTCATCTCCCCGTGTATCAGTCATTACTGTCCCCTCATCTCCCCGTGTATCAGTCATTACTGTCCCCTCATCTCCCCGTGTATCAGTCATTACTGTCCCCTCATCTATCCGTGTATCAGTCATTACCGTCCTCTCCCCGTGTATCAGTCATTACTGTCCCCTCATCTATCCGTGTATCAGTCATTACCGTCCTCTCCTCTCCCCGTGTATCAGTCATTACTGTCCTCTCATCTCCCCGTGTATCAGTCATTACCGTCCTCACATCTCCCCGTGTATCAGTCATTACCGTCCCCTCATCTCCCCGTGTATCAGTCATTACCGTCCTCTCATCTCCCCGTGTATCAGTCATTACCGTCCTCACATCTCCCCGTGTATCAGTCATTACCGTCCCCTCATCTCCCCGTGTATCAGTCATTACCGTCCTCTCATCTCCCCGTGTATCAGTCATTACTGTCCCCTCATCTCCCCGTGTATCAGTCATTACTGTCCCCTCATCTCCCTGTGTATCAGTCATTACAGTCCCATCATCTCCCCGTGTATCAGTCATTACTGTCCCCTCATCTCCCCGTGTATCAGTCATTACTGTCCCCTCATCTCCCCGTGTATCAGTCATTACTGTCCTCTCATCTCCCCGTGTATCAGTCATTACTGTCCCCTCATCTCCCCGTATATCAGTCATTACTGTCCTCTCATCTCCCCGTGTATCAGTCATTACTGTCCCCTCATCTCCCCGTGTATCAGTCATTACTGTCCCCTCATCTCCCCGTGTATCAGTCATTACTGTCCTCTCATCTCCCCGTGTATCAGTCATTACTGTCCCCTCATCTCCCCGTATATCAGTCATTACTGTCCTCTCATCTCCCCGTGTATCAGTCATTACTGTCCCCTCATCTCCCCGTGTATCAGTCATTACTGTCCCCTCATCTCCCCGTGTATCAGTCATTACCGTCCTCTCATCTCCCTGTGTATCAGTCATTACAGTCCCCTCATCTCCCTGTGTATCAGTCATTACTGTCCCCTCATCTCCCCGTGTATCAGCCATTACTGTCCCCTCATCTCCCCTTGTATCAGTTATTACTGTCCTTTCATCTCCCCGTGTATCAGTTATTACTGTCCCCTCATCTCCCCGTGTATCAGTCATTACTGTCCCCTCATCTCCCCGTGTATCAGTCATTACTGTCCTCTCATCTCCCCGTGTATCAGTCATTACTGTCCCCTCATCTCCCCGTGTAACAGACATTACTGTCCTCTCATCTCCCCCGTGTATCAGTTATTACTGTCCCCTCATCTCCCCGTGTATCAGTCATTACTGTCCCCTCATCTCCCCGTGTATCAGTCATTACTGTCCTCTCATCTCCCCGTGTATCAGTCATTACTGTCCCCTCATCTCCCCGTGTATCAGTCATTACTGTCCTCTCCTCTCCCCGTGTATCAGTCATTACTGTCCCCTCATCTCCCCGTGTATCAGTCATTACTGTCCCCTCATCTCCCCATGTATCAGTCATTACCGTCCTCTCATCTCCCCGTGTATCAGTTATTACTGTCCCCTCACCTCACCGTGTATCAGTCATTACTGTCCCCTCATCTCCCCGTGTATCAGTCATTACTGTCCTCTCCTCTCCCCGTGTATCAGTCATTACTGTCCCCTCATCTCCCCGTGTATCAGTCATTACTGTCCCCTCATCTCCCCGTGTATCAGTCATTACCGTCCTCTCATCTCCCCGTGTATCAGTTATTACTGTCCCCTCATCTCCCCGTGTATCAGTCATTACCGTCCTCTCATCTCCCCGTGTATCAGTTATTACCGTCCCCTCATCTCCCCGTGTATCAGTTATTACTGTCCCCTCACCTCACCGTGTATCAGTTATTTCTGTCCCCTCATCTCCCCGTGTATCATTTATTACTGTCCTCTCATCGCCCCGTGTATCAGTCATTACTGTCCCCTCATCTCCCCGTGTATCAGTCATTACTGTCCCCTCATCTCCCCGTGTATCAGTCATTACTGTCCCCTCATCTCCCCGTGTATCAGTCATTACTGTCCCCTCATCTCCCCGTGTATCAGTCATTACTGTCCTCTCCTCTCCCCGTGTATCAGTCATTACTGTCCCCTCATCTCCCCGTGTATCAGTTATTACTGTCCCCTCATCGCCCCGTGTATCAGTCATTACTGTCCCCTCATCTCCCCGTGTATCAGTTATTACTGTCCTCTCATCGCCCCGTGTATCAGTCATTACTGTCCCCTCATCTCCCCGTGTATCAGTCATTACTGTCCCCTCATCTCCCCGTATATCAGTCATTACTGTCCCCTCATCTCCTCGTGTATCAGTCATTACTGTCCCCTCATCTCCCCGTGTATCAGTCATTACTGTCCCCTCATCTCCCCGTGTATCACAATCATTACTGTCCCCTCATCTCCCCGTATATCAGTCATTACTGTCCCCTCATCTCCTCGTGTATCAGTCATTACTGTCCCCTCATCTCCCCGTGTATCAGTCATTACTGTCCTCTCATCTCCCCGTGTATCACAGTCATTACTGTCCCCTCATCTCCCCGTGTATCAGTCATTACTGTCCCCTTATCTCCCCGTGTATCAGTCATTACTGTCCCCTCATCTCCCCGTGTATCAGTCATTACTGACCCCTCATCTCCCCGTGTATCAGTCATTACTGACCCCTCATTTCCCCGTGTATCAGTCATTACTGTCCCCTCATCTCCCCGTGTATCAGTCATTACTGTCCCCTCATCTCCCCGTGTATCAGTCATTACTGTCCTCTCATCACACACTACACCTTACATTATACACTACACCTTACATCACAGACTACACCTTACATCATGCACTACACCTCACATCACACATTACACCTCACTTCACACACTACACCTCACATCACACTTCACACACTACACCTCACATCTCACATCACACACTACACCTTACATCATACACTACACCTTACATCATACACTACACCTCACATCATACACTACACCTTACATCAAACACTACAGACGCCGACAGTCACTTCCGGGTCCTCGGACTTATTACCGCAGGGCGCGTGTGCCCGCACGTGCACAGCCTTAAAGGGCCAGTACGCGTCCGGCTGTCACCCATCAATTATTAGCCCAAATGGCTGCTGGACTATAAAAAGGGGCTCTGCCCACTTGTTCCTTGCCTGAGCGTTGTTGTATACCTAAGTTTGTCTTGCAAATGGTCTCCCAGTGTTTTCCAGTTTCAAGTGTTACCCGTTCCTGCTGCCTGTACCCTGTATCCAGTGCTATCGTACCTGCTGGGAAAGTTAAGTCGAGTCTTCTGCTGCATCCACGGTGCCACCTGCTGTGAAAGTCAAGTCGTGCTTCCGCTACTGTCTACATTGCCTCAGGTACCCGTTCTATAGACATTGTTTTGTACCTTGTTGGCTAGCTGCTACCCCGCTACGTGGTACGGCTCAGTGGGTCCACACCCCGCGCCGTGACAGTACGCTCAGGCCATGGACCCCGCAGGCCATGTCAAGAGCCTGTCATCCTCCCAAGCCATGCAGGCGAACCTGCAGGATCTGCAAGCACGACAGGATCAACTCTTTGTGGCAGTAGACTCCATGGCACAGCATCTAGGTGCGCTAGTTACTTCCGTCACCACTCCTATTCAAGCTCCTCAGATCGACCCTTCTGCTATACCTCCCGGCAGTCCCAGTTCGGACCCTCAGTTCTCGCTGCCATTGCCACCTCGGTTCCATGGAGACGCAAGTTCGTGCTGGTGGTTTCTGAATCATTGGCAAATCCACTTCACTCTGCACGCTCAAGCATTTCCTTCGGACGGAGCCAGGATCACCTTAATTATATCTCTATTCGCCGGCAAGGCCCTGGCATGGGCGAATCCAATCTGGGAACGTCAGGGACCCGATACTTCCAGGTTTTTGTGCGGTTGTTCCGTTCCGTATTTGAGGAGCCTGGATGAGCCTCGTCGGCAGCCACTGCTATCTTTCACCTGCGTCAGGAGGGCACCTCCGTGGGCGAATACACCATCCAGTTCCGGACTCTGGCAGGAGAATTGTCCTGGAACAATGAGGCCTTGGTAGCATCCTTCTGGCATGGCCTATCGCCTGAGATCAAGGACGAACTGGCTGCTCGAGATCTCCCAGCTGCCTTGGACTACTTGCTTCTACTGGCTATCCGTGTGGACATAAGGCTCAGAGAGAGATCTCAAGAGATTCTACAGGAGAGACGGCTTCCTAGACTGACGCCCAACTTCCAGCAACCCCTCTTGCCTTATTCTTCTCCTGCGCCCGAGGTTCCGATGCAGGTGGATCGGCTTAAACTGTCCATTCAAGAAAAACAGCACAGGCGCACCTGTGGACTTTGTCTATATTGCGGCCTCGCTGGCCATGTCGTGCGTCTGTGTCCCCAGAGGCCTAAGAAACCCCAACGCCTGGGATTGGTTGGAGAGACAACCCAGGGCACTACTGCATTTAATAGAGAACTTCCTTCCAAACTGTTTATTCCTGTGACCATCGTCGCTGGCGAGTGACCTTAGCCAGTCTCTGCCTACCTGGACTCGGGCTCCACAGCCAATTTAATCTGCCAAGACCTTGTGGATCTTCTTCAATTGCCTACTGTTTTGCTGGAGGGACCGTTGATCTTTGCCTCGGTAGATGGACTGCCTTTGCCTGACCCAGTATTGTCTGTGACCAAGCCATTAAGACTTCAAATGGGAGCTCTTCATTCTGAGCTCATCTCCCTGTATGTCCTGTCCAAGGCCATCAACCCCGTGCTGCTGGGTTTGCCTTGGCTCCGTCTTTACTCCCCAGTCCTGAATTGGAACTCCGGAGAGGTTCTCCAGTGGGGCCCCAAGTGTCTCGACCGCTGTCTGGTGCATGTCCATCCGTCCCTGCCTTCTCCGCATCAGTCATTGGCAGGGTTGCCTCCTTGTTACTCTCAGTTCGCTGATGTCTTCAACAAAAAGGAGGCAGAGATATTGCCACCACACCGAGCATACGATTGTCCTATCGACTTGGTTCCTGATTAGTCTCCTCCTCACGGTAGAGTATACCTTCTCTCCTTGCCAGAGACCCAGTCTATGTCGGCCTACATTAACCCCTTCCCGCTCCTTGACGTACTATTACGTCATGGCAGCTGTATCGTTCGCGCTCCATGCCGTAATAGTACGTCTCGGGAGTAACGGCCGTTTCGGCCGTCCTCCCGACACATACAGGAGCTGTGACGCTGCTGTCTTGTTCAGCAGCTGTCACAGCTCCTACAGCGGGGACCGATCGCTGTGTCCCCGCTGATTAACCCCTTAAAAGCCACGTTCTATAGAGATCGCGGCTTTTTAGGGGTTAAGCTGCCATCGCCGGCCTGCTACGCGATAGCGGCCGGCGATGGTGACTATGGCAACCGGACACCAAACAATGGCGTCCGGCTATGCCATAGACGGAAGCCTAGTGGGTCCTGACAACGTCAGGACCCACTATGCTTGCTGTCAGTGAGTAGCTGACAGTTCTAATACACTGCACTACGCATGTAGTGCAGTGTATTAGAATAGCGATCAGAGCCTCCTGCCCTCATGTCCCCTAGTGGGACAAAGTAATAAAGTGAAAAAAAAGTTAAAAAAAGATGTGTAAAAATTAGAAAATAAAAGATTTAAAAGTAATAAAAGTAAAAATCCCCCCTTTTCCCTTATCAGTCCTTTATTATTAATAAAAATATATAAACAAACAAATAAACTATACATAATTGGTATCGCCGCGTCCGTAACGGCCTGAACTACAAAATTATTTCATTATTTATCCCGCACGGTGAACGCCGTAAAATAAAATAATAATAAACCGTACCACAATCACAATTCTTTGGTCACTTCACCTCCCAAAAAATGGAATAAAAAGAGATCAAAAAGTCGCATGTACCTAAAAATGGTACTGATCAAAAGTACAGTTCGTTACGCAAAAAATAAGTCCTCGCACGGCTTTATTGATTGAAAAATAAAAACGTTATGGCTCTTAGAATAAGGTAACACAAAAAGTGAATGATTGTTTACAAAACGTATTTTATTGTGCAAACGCCATAAGACATAAAAAAAAACTATAAACATCTGGTATCGCCGTAATCGTATCGCCCCGCAGAATAACGTGAATATGTCATTTATAGCGCACGGTGAACGCAGTAAAAAAAAAACGAAAAAAAAACAATAGTAGAATTGCTGTTTTTTAGTCACCACGCCACCTAAAAATAGAATAAAAACTGATCAAAAAGTCGCATGCACCCCAAGAAAACTACAATGGATTCCTCAAGGGGTCTAGTTTCCAAATTGGGGTCACTTTTGGGGGGTTCCCAATGTTTTGGCACCACAAGACCTCTTCAAACCGGACATAGTGCCTAATAAAAAAGAGGCCTCAAAATCCACTGGGTGCTCCTTTGCTTCGGAGGCCGGTGCTTCAGTCCATTACCGCCCAAGGGCCACATGTGGGATATTTCTCTAAACTGCAGAATCTGGGTAATAAGTATTGAGTTGCGTTTCACTGATAAATCCTTTTGTGTTATAAAAAAAATGGTATAAAGAGGATTTTCTGACAAAAAAATAAAGTAAATTTCACCTCTACTTTGCTCTAAATTTTTGTGAAACACCTAAAGGGTTCATAAACTTTCTACATGCTGTTGTGAATACTTTGAGGGGTCTAGTTTCTAAAATGGGGTATTTGATAGGGGTTTCTAATATATGGGCCCCTCAAAGCAACTTCAGAACTGAACTGGAACCTAAAAAAATTAATAAATGAGGCAATACTTCGCTTCTTACATTATACTGATAATGAGCCGTGCCCACCCCGAGATTACCCCAGTTTTGACCGTTTGTATAAACGGAGACCCCTATTAGACCGTTCCAGTGCCCGGTTTTCCCAAGCATACACCCCCGAGAAGTGTATTTCTATTGATGAGTCCCTGGTACATTTTAAAGGGAGGGTTCAATTCCGCGAGTACCTGCCGGGTAAGAGGGCAAGGTATGGCGTGAAGATGTATAAGCTGTGAGAGTGCATCAGGGTATACCTACAGGTTTAGGATATATGAAGGAAAGGCCACCCCCAAACCAGACTGCATCCTGGACTACAATAGGTACATGGGAGGGATGGACTTGTAAGATCAAGCCCTGAAGCCCTACAGCGCCATGCGGTGTGGTATAAGAAGCTGGCCGGGCACATCATACAGATGGCTTTGTACAATGCGTACGTGCTACGTCGATGTGCAGGCCAGACGGGAACTTTCCTGGAATTTCAAGAGGTGATTATCAAGAACCTAATCTTTAGGGACCAAGAAGGGGGGGCACCCAGTACTTCTGGAAGCGAGCCCACACGCATCGTACCAGGGCAACACTTTCCAGGGGAAGTTCCCCAAACTGGCAAGAAGGGAAAAAGTCAAAAGAGGTGCAAAGTCTGCTATAAGAGGGGGATAAGGGAGGACACAATATATCAATGTGACACGTGTCCCGAATAACCAGAGCTCTGTATGAAAGTGTTTTAAAATTTATCATACATCCCTTGGTTTATAATTTACCCCAATTTTACTTACCCTGATGCACTCCGCACAGCTTATCCCCCCTCGTCTTTCCCCTCTGGGCCCTGCTGTGTGTCCAGGCAGCTGATAACAGCCACATGTAGGGTATTGCCATACCCGGGAGAACCCACATTACAGTTTATGGGGTGTAGGTCTCCGGTCAAAATGGTCACTACACCTCTAGATGAATGCCTTAAGGGTGTAGTTTTTAAAACGGGGTCACTTCTTGCGGGTTTCAACTGTACTGGTACCTCAGGGGCTTCTGCATACATGACTTCGCACTAGAAAATCCAGAGTAGGCCAAATGGTGGTCCTTTCCTTCTGAGCCCTCCCATGGGCCCAAACGGCAGTTTATCACAACAAATGGGGTATTGCGGCACTCAGAACAAATTGTGCAACAGAATGGGGTATTTTGTTTCTTGTGAAAATAAGAAATTTTCAGCCAAAACTACATATTATTTGACAAAAATAATTTTGTTTTCATTCCCAGCCCAATTCAAATAAGTTCTGTGAAGAAACTATGGGGTCTAAATGGTCACATTACCCATAAATGAATTCCTTGAGGGGTGTAGTTTCCAAAATGGGGTCACTTCTGGTGGGTTTCCATTTCTTTGATACCTCTGGGGCTCTGCAAATGTGACATGGCACCCGAAAACCAATCCAACAAAATCTGTACTCCAAAGAACACACAGCGCTCCTTCCCTTCTGAGCCCTCCCATGGGCCCAAACGGCAGTTTATCACCACAAATGGGGTATTGCCGCACTCAGGACAAATTGGGCAACAAAATGGGGTATTTTGTTCCCTGTGAAAATAAGAAATTTTGATCACAAATGACATTTTATTGGAAAAAATGACATTTTTTTCATTTCAGAGCCCAATTCAAATACGTGCTGTGAAAAAAATGTGCGGTCAAAATGGTAACAACAACCCTAAATGAATTCCTTGAGGGGTGTAGTTTACAAAATGGGGTCACTATTGGGGGATTCCTACTGTTTTACACCTCAACACCTCTTCAAACCTGGCATGCTGCCTAAAATATATTCTAATAAAAAAGAGGACTCAAAATGCACTAGGTGCTTCTTTGCTTCTAGGGCTTGTCTTTTAGTCCACGAGCGCAGTAGGGCCACATGTGGGAAATTTCTAAAAACGGCAGAATCTGGACAATACATATATAGTAGTGTTTCTCTGGTAAAACCTTCTTTGTTACAGAAAAAAAAATGAATAAAATTGAAATTCAGCAAGAAAAATGAAATTTGCAAATTTCACCTCCACTTTGCTTTAATTCCTGTGAAATGCCTGAAGGGTTAAAAAACTTTATAACTGCTGTTTTGAATACTTTGAGGGGTCTAGTTTTTAAAATGGGGTGTTTTATCAGGGTTTCTAATACATAGGCCCCACAAAGCCACTTCAGAACTCAAGAGGTACCTTAAAAAAAAGGCTTTTGAAATTTTCTTAAAAATATGAGAAATTGCTGTTTATGTTCTAAGCCTTGTAACGTCCAAGAAAAATAAAAGAATGTTCAAAAAACGATGCCAATCTAAAGTAGACATATGGGAAATGTGAACTAGTAACTATTGTGGGTGGTATAACCGTCTGTTTTACAAGCAGATGCATTTAAATTCTGAAAAATGCAATTTTTTCAAAATTTTCTCTAAATTTTGCAATTTTTCACCAATAAACACTGAATATATCGACCAAATTTTATCACGAACATGAAGCCCAATGTGTCACGAGAAAACAATCTCAGAATCGCTTGGGTAGGTTTAAGCATTCCGACGTTATTACCACATAAAGTGAAATATGTCAGATTTGAAAAATGGGCTCTGAGCCTTAAGGCCAAAACTAGGCTGCGTCCTTAAGGGGTTAAGGAGAATCTGGAGAGGGGTTTCATACAAAAGTCTTCATCCCTGGCCGGAGCCGGCTTTTTCTTTGTCAAAAAGAAGGATGGATCTCTTCGACCCTGCATTGACTACCGAGCTCTCAATCAGATCACGGTAAAGAACAGGTAGCCATTGCCGTTGATTTCGGAACTCTTTGATCGTATACGGGGGGCGAAAAGTTTTTACAAGCTTGACCTGCGTGGGGCCTACAATCTAATCCGGATCGGTCAGGGTGACGAATGGGGGACTGCATTTAACACACTTGATGGACAATACGAATATTTGGTCATGCCCTTCGGCCTGTGTAATGTTCCCGCAGTATTTCAAGAATTTGTGAATGACATTTTTCATGATTTCCTCTATGTCTGTGTTGTGGTGTATCTCGTTGATATCTTGATTTTTTCCCCAGATCTTGTGACTCATCAGGGCCATGTCCGCCAGGTGTTGCTTCGATTAAGGGAGAATCATCTTTACGCCAAGTTGGAGAAGTGCGTGTTTCAAAAGAAGTCTCTACCCTTCCTGGGCTATATCATCTCTGATCAGGGCCTCAAGATGGACCCTGAAAAGGTCAAGGCTCTCCTGGAGTGGCCACGTCCCCAAGGCTTAAGGGCCATACAACTCTTCCTGGGATTCGCCAACTTCTACAGACTGTTCATTCCCAACTTCTCTCCTTTGACAGCCCCCACCTCCACCTTCACTAAAAAGGGTATGAATGCCAAGGTATGGACTCCAGAGGCGGAAGTCGCACTTAAAACCTTAAAAAAGGCCTTCACGTCAGCCTCTATTCTTCATCACCCTGATGTGTCTCTACAGTTTTCATTACAGTTGGACGCCTCCTCTGTTGGTGCTGGTGCACTATTGTTCTAGAGAGGTTCGAAAGGCAAGACGGTGGTATGTGGTTACTACTCCAAACTGTTTTCTACCGCAGAGCCCAACTACTCGATTGGAGATCGGGAGTTTCTGGCCATCAAGCTGGCCCTGCAGGATTGGAGACACCTACTGGAAGGCGCAGCTCATCCTCTCCTGGTCTTCACGGACCACAAGAACTTGACCTATCTACAGACGGCTCAACAGCTGAATCCTCGTCAAGTCATGTGGCAATTGTTTTTTGCACGGTGGCGGTTTGACCTCCACTACCGACAAGAATGTGAGGGCCGATGCCTTGTCTGCATTGACTACCGAGGTCTCAACCAGATCACGGTGAAGAACAGGTACCCATTGCCGTTGATTTCGGAACTCTTTGATTGTATACGGGGGCGAAAAGTTTTTCCAAGCTTGATCTGCGGGGGGCCTACAATCTAATCCGGATCCGTCAGGGGGACGAGTGGAAGACTGCATTTAACACACGTGATGGACACTACGAATATTTGGTCATGCCCTTCGGCCTGTGTAATGCTCCCACGGTATTTCAAGAATTTGTGAATTACATTTTTCATGATCTCCTCTATGTCTGTGTTGTGGTGTATCTCGTTGATATCTTTATTTTTTTCCCCAGATCTTGTGACTCATCAGGGCCATGTCCGCCAGGTTCTGCTTCGATTAAGGGAGAATCACCTTTACGCCAAGTTGGAGAAATGCGTGTTTCAAGAGAAGTCTCTACCCTTCCTGGGCTATATCATCTCTGATCAGGGTCTCAAGATGGACCCTGAAACGGTCAAGGCTGTCCTGGAGTGGCCACGTCCCCAAGGCTTAAGGGCCATACAACTCTTCCTGGGATTCGCCAACTTCTACAGATTGTTCATTCCCAACTTCTCTTCTTTGACATCCCCCATCTCCACCCTCACTAAAAAGGGTATGAATTCCAAGGTATGGACTCCAGAGGCGTAAGTCGCGTTTAAAACCTTATAAAAGGCATTCACGTCAGCCTCTATACTTCACCACCCTGATGTATCCTTACAGTTTTCGTTAGAGGTGGACGCCTACTCTATTGGTGCCGATGCACTATTGTTCCAGAGAGGTTCTGTAATGTCGGGGTAGGGAGACAGACAAGTGAGCCCTAATCTACACGCCACTCAGTCCCTGCCTACTTGCAACGACCCGCCCTAGGCGACGGGGTACAACTGGGCGACGGTCCCTACACTCAATAGGTGCACGACAGACAAACAGACAAGGGTACAAAGAAGCCAGGGAAATGGGAAGCTGCCCACGGGGACACCGTGAGCAACAAGAGAAGTGAACGAGCCGAGTCAAACCAGGAGATGAGCGAGGTACAAAAACGCAGAGCAGAAGAGTGGTCAGTAAAGCCAAGGTCAATCACAAGCAGAGGATCAGTAGTTCAAGAAGCTGCAGCAGGGCCAGGAAACCAGCAGAGAAGAATCACAAGCAAGGAGGAACAGGAAAGGCAGGTATAAATAGACAGAGGGCGGGAGCTAGCTCCGTCTGGCCAGGCTGTGATAGGCTCTCTCACTCCTAAGCCTGCCATCCTGGGTGGTGGAAGATGGAGTCAGTCTCACAGACATAGAAGCAGGTGCAGACTGATTAACTATGGGCGTCGACATAGAAGTTGTGTCTGGCAGATCCTTTACAGGTTCGAAAGGCAAGACGGTGCTATGTGGTTACTACTCCAAACTGTTTTCTCCCGCAGAGCCCATCTACTCGATTGGAGATCGGGAGTTTCTGGCCATGAAGCTGGCCCTGCAGGAGTGGAGACACCTACTGGAAGGCACAGCTCATCCTCTCCTAGTCTTCACGGACCACAAGAACTTGACCTACCTACAGACGGCTCAACAGCTGAATCCTCGTCAAGCTAGTTGGTTATTGTTTTTTGCACGGTTCCGGTTCGAACTCCACTACCGATCTGCCGACAAGAATGTGAGGGCTGATGTCTTGTCTAGGTCATTTGAGACAGAGGACACTGTGGAGTCCCCACAGAATATTATCGACCCTTCCTGCATCTACTCTGTTAACTCTCTGCAAGTTAGAGACATTCCTCCGGGAAATACTTTCATACGGCTGGCAGACAGAGGAAGAATCCTTTACTGGGGTCACAGTTCCAAGCTGGCAGGACACGCGGGTACCCGTAAGACCTGAGACCTAATTGCCTGTCAGTTCTGGTGGCCCACGCTGCCCAAAGATGTCATGGACTTTGTTTCCTCCTGTACGGTGTGTGCAACAAACAAAGTTGCCCACTCCAGACCAGCCGGTCTGCTCCAACCACTGCCTGTGCCCGATGCCCCCAGCCGGTATATTGCTATGGACTTTGTCACAGATCTGCCTCTCTCTGCGGGATGCAGTGTGGTCTGGGTGGTGGTGGATCGTTTTTGTAAAATGGCTCATTTTGTTCCTCTGACTGGCCTGCCTTCTGCTGCTCGACAGGCTGATCTCTTCATGCAACACATCTTCCGTCTGCACGGCTTGCCCCTGCATATTGTCTCGGATCGAGGGGTCCAGTTCACCTCAAAGTTCTGGAGAGCAGTCTGCGGCCTACTCGGTGTAAAGTTGGACTTCTCCTCAGCTTACCATCCTCAGTCCAATGGACAAGTTGAAAGGGTTAACCAAATTATTGAGAACTATCTGCGGCATTTTTTCTCCAGACGACATGATGACTGGGTGCAGCTGCTCCCGTGGGCAGAATTCTCTTATAATAACCATGCCAGTGAGTCCACCACCTCCAGACCGTTCTTCATAGTCTACGGCCAACATCCTCAAAAACCCCTGCCTGGCTCTATTGTATCCCAGGTGCCTGCAGCCGACTCTACCTTCAGGAACTTCCTGCAGATATGGCAGCAGACACGATCTTCTATTCTGCTGGCGGTGGACCGCATTAAGAGAAAGGCAGACACTAGAAGACGAGAACCTCCCCAGTTTCTTCCAGGTCTGGCTGTCTTCCAGGAATATCCGGCTGAGGGTGCCATCTTGCAAGTTTGCTGCCTGGTTCCTTGGACCCTTCGAGATTCTGCTATAGATCAATCCTGTGTTGTACAAGCTTCGACTGCCTCCTACCCTAAAGATCCCTAACTCCTTCTACTAGTTCCGCAGTGGTTCCTGGCGGTTCATCCGGAACTTTTGAAGTGAGGGAGATCCTGACCACCAAGAAAGTAGGAGGAAGGACGTTTTATTTCGTGGATTGGAGTGTATTTGGTCCAGAGGAGAGGTTTTGGGAGCCAGAGGAGAACATTGATGCCCCTGTCCTCATGAAGAAATTTCTTTCCCGCTCTGGCCCCAAGAGGAGGGGGCGTAAGAGGGGGGATACTGTAAAGTCTATGGCCGGGGGTCGTCGTTCAGACTTACACCTTGACGGCCCTGGCCATGGACATCTCTCTTCACTACGTCAGCTCCCTCCAGGGAGACGCCGGCACTCACTTCCGGGTCCTTGGACTAATTCCCGCAGGGCGTGCGCGCCCGCGCGTGCACGGCCTTAAAGGGCCAGTACGCGTCCAGCTGTCACCTCACATCACACACCTTACATCACACACTATACCAGATGACAGCAACCTGCGGCACTGGTGCCACAGCCGGCACAAGGGACATGTTTTTTTGGCACACTTCCCTCTTGCAGTGTCTAATGCCGTTGTGTGCTTGGCGGCACTAAACACATGATGAGAGTACGGCACTTCAATATGCATTTGGCTGCGCTGATCATCTGGTGAGAGAGCAGTGAGTTTTTCGCCGCTGAACACTTTGCAAGCACACAATGCAGCACTACTTTTTCTCCTGGTGATAAGCACCCTGAAGCGCATAATGCAGCACTACTTTCTCTCCTGGTGATCAGCGCTGGAAGGACCTAGTTAAGCTTTCTCTCTTTTAACTGAAAAAGTTAGCAAAAGTTGGCAGCTCTCTCTCCTAAGTGCACCTCCCCAAGCTGATGTTCAGTAGCCACGGTCTCTCCTAAGTGCACCCTCGAAATCTGGTGTTTAGTAGCCGTGGTCTCTCCTAGGTGCACCCCCCCCCAAGCTGCTGTTCAGTATCCTCGTATGCACCTCAGATGGTTCATCTTCTCAAAGAAAGTCTGGGACAAGCGTCATAGTGAAATGTAAGTTTAATTAACGTATTAATTGGTTTATGTGACATACGTGGTAAGAGTTTATCTTAGAGGACTCTCATGTTTGCATGGCACACTGAGTACTTCATCATTGATTTTTTTTAAATTTCATTGGCACGCCATATAAAAAAGGTTGCCTATCCCTGCACTACACCTTTTAGCGTCCATGGCCCCAGGCCGTCAGGATTATTCTCCCCCCGGCGGCTGCAGCCATGGATCTCGGATTGCTGGCCTGCATCTCCTCCCCAGGAGACGCTAGCACTCACTTCCGGTCCGCTGTGTCCCGTAGGGTTTGCCTTAAAGGGCCAGCACGTGCACATGGGAATCATCATTAACTAGCCCATGATCACCCTGGACTATAAGAAGGGCCCTGCCCCTTGGCTCATTGCTTGAGCTTTGTTATGTTTTCCTATGTTAGTCTTGCAAATGGTCCCTTAGTGTTATCCTGTTCCCGTTGTTCCCCTGCCCTGCTACCTGTACCCTGTATCCCGCGCTATTTGTTCCTGTGCCTTAAACCTTATGGAGTCGTGTTGTGCCACCTGTTCCGCCTGCTGTGTTACACCACGTCTAGTGTCTGCTGTCGAGGTCCCATCTGCCAGGCCGTTGCTACTTTCTGAACCACTACAGGTACCTTTGTTCTTGGACTAGTTATATATTGACTTGGTACTCTATTGGCCAGCTGCTATTCCGCTACGGCGGTATAGCCCAGTGGGTCCAAATACCCACAGATCGTGACAGTACGCTCAGGCCATGGACCCCACTTGTAAACCCAAGACCGTGACGACATCACAAGCCATGCAGGCGGATATGCCAGTCTGACAATTCCGACAGGACCAACTCCTCCAGGCGGTGAACGCCATTACACATCGGCTGGATGCACAAGCTGCAGTCATCTCAGCATCCGTTCCTGTTGCTCCGGCTGTTCCTCCTGCTACACTTCCTGTCTGTACCAGTGCTGACTCCCGATTCTCGCAGCCATTACCTCCTCGCTGCGACGCAGATGCGTGGACCTGCGGTGGATTTCGAAACCAGTGCCAGATCCACTTCAGCCTACATGCCAAAGCATTTCCATCGGATGGCGCAAGGGTCGCTTTCATAATCTCGCTCCTTACTGGCAAGGCCCTAGCATGGGCGAATCCTATCTGGGAACGTCAGGGACCAGAGACCCGTGACTTCCAGTGTTTTCCACTGACTTTCCGCTCGGTATTTGAGGAACCTGGGTGAGTCTCATCTGCTGATGCTGCATCTCTGCTGACCCTTTGCCAGGGAGACACATACGTGTTTGAGCATGCCATTCAGTTTCACACCCTAGCGGCAGAGCTGTCCTAGAGCAACGAGGCCTTGGTGGCTACATTCTAGCAGGGACTGTCTTCCGAGATTAAATACGAGCTTGCCGCTCGTGATCTGCCACCAACCATGGATGACCTCAATCTTCTCTCCACCCGCATTGACATGAGGATCCGGGAGCAATCCCAAGAGGTTTGTCAGGAGAGAAGACTTCCCAGGCTGGCTTCTACTTTCCAGCAATCCCTGTTGCCCTCACCATTAGTTCCACCGGAGGAGCCTATGCAGGCAGACCGGCTCAAATTATCTGTCCAGGAGAAACAACGCAGGCGCTCTTCAGAACTTTGTCTATATTGCGCCCTCGGAGGCCATGTTGTGCGTTTGTGCCCTCAGAAGCCAAAGAACTCCATATGCCTAGAATTGGTTGGAGAGACAATCCTAGGCGATACAGTGCTGAAGAAAAAACTTTATTCAAAACTATCCATCCCCTTGACCATAGTGTCCGGTGAAAAGACGCACCGGGTATCTGAATATCTGGACTCTGGATCTGCAGCTAACTTCATCCAAAAGGACCTAGTGAATCTTCTCCAATTGCCCACAGTCCCTCTGGAGACGTCTTTGGCTGTTGCTGCAGTGAATGGACTGCCTCTGCCTGATCCAATTGTATCTGAGACCAAACCGCTGAAGCTCCAAGATGGAGACCTTCATTCGGAGCTAATTTCATTTCTTGTCCTGCCCAAAGCCATCAACCCTGTGTTGCTTGGCCTGCCTTGGCTTCGACTTCATGCCCCAGTCCTGGACTGGAATTTCCAGAGAGGTTCTCCAATGGGGCTCCAAGTGTCTCAATCGCTGTCTGTCACAGAGCCATCTGCCCAGCCTCCTCTGCCTCAGTCGTTGGCAGGTTTACCTCCCCATTACCCTCAGTCTGCGGATGTCTTCAGCAAGAAGGAGGCAGAGATGCTGCCCCCTCACCGTGCTTATGAGTGCCCTATTCTAATGGGTCTCCTCCTCGTGGATGGGTATACCCTCTCTCCTTGCCAGAGGCTCAGTCTATGTCAGCCTATATCAAGGAGAATCTGGAGAGGGGTTTCATACAAAAATTCTCCTCCCTGACCGGGTTTTCTTTGTCAAGAAGAAAGACGGATCTCTTCGGCCTTGCATCTACTACCGGGGCCTCAATCAAATCGCGGTCGAGAACAAATATCCGTTGCCACTAATTTCCAAACTATTTGACCGCATACGAGGAGCCAAGAGTTTCTCTAAACTGGACCAGCGTGGGTGACGAATGGAAGACGGCATTCAACACCCGAGATGGGCACTATGGATACCTGGTAATGCACTTTGGTCTGTGTAACGCTCCCGCGGTCTTCCAAGAGTTCGTCAATGACATCTTCCGAGATCTCTTCTATGTCTGTGTTGTGGTCTATCTCGATGACATTTAGATTTTTTCTCTAGATCCAACGACTCATCAGAGACATGTCCGTCAAGTTCTGCTGCAAATAAGGGAGAATCACCTGTATGCCAAGCTGGAGAAGTGTGTGTTTGAGAAGAATTCTCTGCCCTTCCTGGGCTATAGCATCTCGGATCAAGGCCTCAAGATGGATCCTGAGAAGGTAAAGTCCGTCCTAGAATGCCCATGTCCTCAAGACTTGAGGTCCATACAGCGTTTTTTGGGATTCGCCAACTTCTACCGGCAGTTTATCCTAATCTTCTCTTCACTGACAGCCCCCAGCTCTAACCTCACCAAGAAAAGTATGAACGCCAAGGTGTGGACTCCAGGGGTGAAATACGCAATTAATAGCCTTAAGAGTGCCTTCATGTCAGCTTCAACCCTCCATCAACCTGATGTATCTTGATAGTTTTCGTTGGAGGTGGACGCCTCCTCTGTTGGTGCAATTGCACTTCTGTTCCAAAGGTTACAAAGGGCAGGCAGTGGTATGTGGCTATTCAATACTTTTTTCTCCCGCTGTTCGTAATTACGTTATTGGGGATCGGGAGTTACTGGCCATAAAATTGGCTCCGGAGGAGTGGAGACATCTACTAGAGGGCGCAGCTCACCCCATCCTGATATATACCGACCACAAGAACCTCCCCTATCTCCAGTCGACCTTGCAGCTGAACCCCCTTCAAGCCAGGTGATCGCTGTTCTTCGCCCGGTTCCAGTTTGTGCTCCACTACCGTCCTGCTGATAAAAATGGGAGGGCCGATGCCTTGTCCAGGTCGTTAGAGACAGAGGATACCGTGGAGTCTGCAAAGTAGCATTGATCCATCCTGTATTATTTCTGTAAACCCTCTGCAAGTTAGAGACATCCCTCCGGAGAGGACTTTTGTGCGCCTGGCAGACAGGAGGAGAATCCTTCGCTGGGGGCACAGCTCCAAACTGGCTGGGCACGCTGATGCTCGTAAAACCCGAGATCTGATTGCAGTCATTTCTGGTGGCCCATGCTGCAAAAAGATATTGTGGACTTTGTCTCGTCCTGCACTGTGTGCGTTGCCAACAAGGTTGCTCACTCCAAGCCTGCTGGTCTGCTCCAACCTCTGCCTGTGCCCAATGCTCCCTGGCAGCATATAGCAATAGACCTTCCTTCCTCTGCTGAATGCAATACCGTCTGGGTGGTGGTGGACCAGTTTCTTGAAAATGTCTCATCTTGTTCCGCTAACCGGCCTACCTTCTGCTTCTCATCTGTCTAACCTCTTCATCCAACATATCTTTCGCTTGCATGACTTGCCTCTTCATACCGTGTCTGATCGGGGGTTAGTGTACCTCAAAATTCTGGAGAGCCCTCTGTAAACTCCTAGATGTGAAGTTGGACTTTTTCTCACCCTACCATCCCCAGTCCAATAGTCAAGTCGAGAGGATTAACCAAATCATGGAGAATTATCTACGACACTTCATCTCCATGCAGGATGATGACTGGGTGCAGCTTCTTCCTTGGGCTAAGTTCTCATACAACTACTACACAAGTGAGTCCACTGCTTCTACACTTTTCTTCACTGTCTACGGTCAACATCCACAAAATCCTCTTCCTGAATCAGCTACAACCCAGGTGCCTGCAGCTGACTCTGCATTCAGGGACTTTCTACAGATCTGGCAGTGAACCTGGTCCTCTATTCTGCTGGTGGTCGACTGCATGAAGCGAAAGGCGGATACTAGAAGAAGAGAGCCGCCTCTGTATTCTCCGGGTACCAAAGTTCGGCTGTCCTCAAGGAATATCCATCTAAATGTACCTTAGTACAAGTTTGCCCCCAGGTTCATCGGACCCTTTGAGATCCTACTGCAAATCAACCCTGTCTCCTACAAGCTTCGGCTGCCGCCTACCCGCAGAATCCCCAACTCCTTTCATGTGTCGTTTCTGAAGCCTGTGGTCCTCAACCTCTACGCAAAAACGCCTAGCTCTGCAGTTGCTCCCAGCGGTTCTTCCGATGTATTTGAGGTTAAGGAGATCCTGGACTTCCTCCTACTTTTTTTAAGAACTTTTTATTTGGTGGATTGGAAGGGGTTTGGTCCAGAGGAGAGATCCTGGGCGCCAGAAGAGAACCTCAATGCCCCTGCCCTCATTAATAAGTTCCTCTCTCGCTCTGACCCCAAGAAGAGGGGTCGTAAGTGGGGGATACTGTAGCGTCCATGGCCACAGACCGTTGGGATTACTCAAGCCCCCAGCCGCCGCAGCCATTAATCTGTGAGCGCTGGCCCGCATCTCGTACCCAGGAGATGCCAGCGCTCACTTCCGCTCCGGTCCACTGTGTTGCGTAAAGGGCCAGCGCACACATGGGAATCATCATTAATTAGCCCATGATCACCCTGGACTATAAGAAGGGCCCTGCCCCTTTGCTCATTGCCTGAGTCGTTGTTGTGTTTTCCTATGTTAGTCTTTCAAATGGTCCCTTATTGTTATCCTGTTCCCGTGCCCTGCTAGCTGTACCCTGTATCCCGTGCTGTTTGTTCCTGTGCCTTAAACCTGCTGGAGTAGTGTTGTGCCACCGGTTCTTGCCTGCTGTATTACACCACGTCTGGTGTCTGCTGTCAAGGTCCCATCTGTGCCTAGACGTTGCTACTGTCTGAACAACTACAGGTACCTTTGTTCTTGGACTATTTATATGTTGGCTTGGTACTCTATTGGTCAGCTGCTATCCCGCTACGGCGGTATGACCCAGTGGGTCCACATACTCACAGATCGTGACACACCTTACATCACACACTACACCTCACATCACACACTACACCTCACATCACACACTACACCTCACATCACACACTACACCTCACATCACACCACACACTGCACCTCACATCACACACCTTACATCACACACTACACCTCACATCACACACTACACCTCACATCACACACTACACCTCACATCACACACTACACCTCACATCACTCACTACGCCTCAAATCACACTCTTCACCTCACATCACACACTGCACCTCACATCACACACCACACCTCACATCACACACTAAATCCTCACAACACACACTACACTTCAAACCACACACTACACCATACATCACACACTACACCTCACATGACACACAACACCTCACATCACACACTACGCCTCACATCACACACTACACCTCACATCACACACTACACCTCACATCGCACACTACATCTTACATCACACACTACACCTCACATCACACACTACGCCTCACATCACACACTACACATCACACGCTAAATCCTCATAACACACACTACACTTCAAACCACACACTACACCATACATCACACACTACACCTCACATCACACACTACACTTCACATCACACACTACACCTCACATCACACACTACACCTCACATCACACGCTACACCTCACATTACACGCTACACCTCGCATCACGCGCTACACCTCCCATCACGCGCTACACCTCTCATCACACGCTACACCTCCCATCACACGCTACACCTCACATCACACACTACACGTCACATCACACACTACACATCACATTATACGCTACACCTCCCATCACACGCTACACGTCCCATCACACGTTACACCTCACACACTACACCTCACATCACACACTACACATCACAATATACGCTACACCTCCCATCATACACTACACCTCCCATCACACACTACACCTAACATCACACACTACACCTCAAATCACACACTACACCTCACATCACACACTACACCTCCCATCACACATTACACCTCACATCACACACTACACCTCACATCACACACTACACCTCCCATCACACACTACACCTCCCGTCACACACTACACCTCACATCACACACTACACCTCACATTATACACTACACCTCACATCACACACTACACCTCCCATCACACACTACACCTCCCATCACACACTACACCTCACATCACACACTACACCTCTCATTATACACTACACATCACACTACACATCACACACTACACCTCACATCACACACTATACCTCACATCACACACTACACCTCACATCACACTACACCTCACATCTCACACAACACCTCACATCTCACACTACACCTCACATCTCACACTACACCCATCACACACTACACCTAACATCCCACATTACACCTCCCATCTCACACTACACCTCATATCACACACTACATCTCACATTACACACTACACCTCACATCACATGCTACACCTCACATCACACGCTACACATCACATCACACGCTACACCTCACATCACACGCTACACCTCACATCACACACTACACCTCACATCAGACACTACACTTCACATCACACACTACACCTCATATCACACACTACACCACATTATACACTACACCTCCCATCACACACCTCACCTCACATTATACACTACACCTCACATAACACACCACACATCACACACTACACATCACATCACACACTACACCTCACATCTCACACTACACCTCACATCTCACACTACACCTCACATCACACACTACACCTCACATCACACACTACACCTCACAACACACACTACACATCACATCACACACTACACCTCACATCACACACTACACCTCACATCACACACTACACCTCACATCACACACTACACCTCACATTATACACTACACCTCATATCACACACTACATCTCACATTACACACTACACCTCCCATCACACACTACACCTCACATCACACACTACACCTCACATCATACACTACACCTCACATTATACACTACACCTCACATCACACTCTACACCTCACATCACACTACACATCACACACTACACCTCACATCACAAACTACACCTCACATCACACACTCCACCTCATATCACACACTACACCTCACATTATACACTACACCTCACATCACACACTACACATCACACACACATTACACCTCACACTACACCTCCCATCACACACTACACCTCCCGTCACACACTACCGTCACATCACACACTACACCTCACATTATACACTACACCTCACATCACACACTACACATCACACACTACACCTCATTTCACGCACTACACCTCACATCACACACTACACTACACCTCTAATCACACACTACACCTCACATTATACACTACACCTCACATCACACCACACACTAAACCTCACATTATACACTACACCTCACATCACACACTACACATCACACACTACACCTCACATTATACACTACACCTCACATCACACACTACACCTCACATTATACACTACACCTCACATCACACTCTACACCTCACATCACACACTACACCTCACATCACACGCTACACCTCACATCACATGCTACACCTCACATCACACGCTACGCCTCACATCACACACTACGCCTCACATCACACACTACACCTCATATCACACACGACCTCACATCACACACTACACCTCATATCACACACTACACATCACATTATACACTACACATCACACACTACACCTCCCATCACGCACTACACCTCACATCACACACTACACCTCCCATCACACACTACACGTCACATCACACACTACACCTCACATTATACACTACACCTCACATCACACACTACACCTCACATCACACACTACACCTCCCATCACACACTACACGTCACATCACACACTACACCTCACATTATACACTACACCTCACATCACACACTACACCTCATATCACGCACTACACCTCACATCACACACTACACCTCACAAAACACACTACACCTCACATCACACACTACACCTCACAACACAGACTACACCTCACATCACAGACTACACCTCACATCACACACTACACCTCCCATCACACACTACACCTCACATTATACACTACACCTCACATTACACACACTACACCTCACATCACACACTACACCTCCCATTACACACTACACGTCACATCACACACTACACCTCACATAATACACTACACCTCACATCACACACTACACATCACACACTACACCTCACATCACACACTACACCTCCCATCACACACTACACGTCACATCACACACTACACCTCACATCACACACTACACCTCATATCACGCACTACACCTCCCATCACACACTACACCTCATATCACACACTACACATCACATTATACACTACACATCACACACTACACCTCATATCACGCACTACACCTCCCATCACACACTACACCTCCCATCACACACTACACCTCCCATCACACACTACACCTCAGATCACACACTACACCTCTCATTATACACTACACATCACATCACACCACACACTACACCTCCCATCACACACTACACCTCCCATCACACACTACACATCACATACTACACCTTATTTTACTATACTTCTTTTTACTGCTATGTTCTCATGTGTAATGTTTATTACCAGAACACAACATTTGCCTGTCCCTGCTCTGGGATGTGGTTTCACAGTTCATGATTCATGAATCGCTCTTCCCGCACATCATTGTTATATAAACGGTGAGCGGATCTTTCATTTACGTGTTTTTGGGGGTAGAAAAACAGCTGCATGTTTTTTGGTGAACTTCGATTTTTGTTTTTTTGTAATGCCTCAGCAACTAACTGAAATATGCAAACACCATCAACAAAAAAAATAAAGTGAAAAATAGAAACACCCGAAATATCATTAACCCCTTAAGGACGCAGCCTAGTTTGGGCCTTATGGCTCAGAGCCCATTTTTCAAATCTGACATACTTCACTTTATGTGGTAATAACTCTGAAATGCTTAAACCTATCCAAGCGATTCTAAAATTGTTTTCTCTTGAGACATTGGGCTTTATGTTAGTGGTAAGTTTTGGTCGATATATTCAGTGTTTATTTGTGAAAAATTGCAAAATTTAGAGAAAATTTGAAGAAAATTTGAAAATTTGAAAATTGATTTTTTTCTGAATTTAAATGCATCTGCTTGTAAGGCAGATGATTATACCACCAAAAATCGTTACTAGTTCACATTTCCCATATGTCTACTTTATGTTGCCATCATTTTTTGAACATTCTTTTATTTTTCCGGGACGTTACGAGGCTTAGAACATAAACAGCAATTTCTCACATTTTGAAGAAAATTTCAAAAGCCTTTTTTTTAGGTACCAGTTCAGTTGTGAAGTTGCTTTGAGGGGCCTATATATTAGAAACCCCCATAAACCACCTCATTTTAGAAACTAAACCCCTCAAAGTATTCAAAACAGCATTTAGAACGTTTATAAACCCTTTAGGTGTTTCACAGGAATTTAGAGCAAAGTAGAGGTGAAATTTACAAATTTAATCTTTTTGTCAGAAAATATTTTTTATTCAATTTTTTTTTCTGTAAAACAGAAGGTTTTTACCAGAGAAACGCAACTCAATACTTATTGCCCAGATTCTGCAGTTTTCAGAAATATCCCACATGTGGCCCTAGTGCGGTAATGGACTGAAGCCCCGGCCTCAGAAGGAAAGGAACACCTAGAGGATTATGAGGCCTCCTTTTTATTAGGCACCATGTCCTGTTTGAAGGTCTTGTGGTGCCAAAACTGTGGAAACCCCCCAAAAGTGACCCTATTTGGCAAACTACAACCCTCAAGAAACTTATCGAGGGGTATAGTGGGCATTGAGACCCCACAGGTTTTTTTTTACTGCATTTTGTGGAATTAGGCTGTGCAATTCAAAATCACATTTTTCCAATAAAAGGTACGAATTTTTCATTTTAGCAAAGAATAAAGAAGAAAAAGCTGCCAACATTTGTAAAGCAGTTTCTCCCGATTACCGGCATACCCCACATGTGGTCATAAACTGATGGTAGGACCCACGGCGGGGCTCAGAAAGGAAGGAGCGTTATTTGGCATGTAGATTTTGCTGGATTGGTTTCTGGGTGCCATGTCGCACCTGCGGAGCTTCTGAGGTACCAGAACAGGGGAAAGCCCACAAAAGTGACCCCATTTTGGAAACTAGACCCCTTGAGGAATTCATTGTAGTTTTCATGGGGTGCATGCAACTTTTTGATCGGTTTTTATTCTAGGCGTGGTGACTAACAAACAGCAATTCTACTATTGTTCTCCTTTTTTTTTTTTACAGCGTTCACCGTGCGCTATAAATGACACATTCACATTATTCTGCGGAGCGATACGATTACGGTGATACCGGATGTTTATAGGTTTTTTTTATGTCTTATGGCGTTTGCAAAATAAAAAACTTTTTATAAAAAATATTTACTTTTTGTGTTGCCTTATTCTAGATGCCAGAACTTTTTTATTTTCCATCAGGAACGCCGTGCGAGGACGTGTTTATTGCGTAACGATCTGCAGTTTCGATCAGGACCATTTTTCGGTACATGCGACTTTCTGATCTCTTTTTATTCCATTTTTTGGGAGGTGAAGTGACCAAACAATTGTTTTTCTGATACGGTTTAATATTATTTTATTTTACGGCATTCACCGCGAGGGATAAATAATTAAATAATTTTGTAGTTCAGGCCGTTGCGGACGCAGCGATACCAATTATTTATAGTTTATTTGTTTCTTTTTATTTATAGTAAAGGACTGATAAGGGAAAAAGGGGGATTTTTACTTTTAAAACTTTTATTTTTATTTTTTTATTTTTACACAACTTTTCTACTTTGTCCCACTAGGGACCTTGAGGGCAGGAGGTCGTGATCGCTATTCTAATACACTGCACTACATGCGTTGTGCAGTGTATAAGAACTGTCAGCTACTCACTGACAGCAAGCATAGTGGGTCATCACTTTGTCAGGACCCACTAGGCTTCCATAGATGGCAAAACGGACGCCATTATTATGCCTCCGGTTGCCATAGCAACCATCGCTGCCCGCTATCATATAGCGGGCCGTCAATGGTAGTTTGACCCCTAAGAAGCCACAAAATTGCTATTGAACGCGGCTTCTAAGGGGTTAATTAGAGGGGACACCGCGATCGGTCCCCGCTGAAGGAGCTGCAGCAACTGCTGTACGAGACACCAGATGTCACAGCTCCTGTATGTGTCGGGAGGACGGCCGAAATGGGCATTCCTCCCGCGACATACTATTCCATCACTAAGCACGAATGATGCACTCAGCACAAAGGAATAGTACGTCGTGGAGCGCAAAGGGGTTAAGGACAATTGTTGATCAGAAAGGGGCAGATGTAAGAAACCAGTAATACCGCCATACAGTGATCATATAGTGGTCAGATACCAGTACTACACAGCGCTCTGCAGAGTATTATCACCCTGCAGACTATAAAGTGATCATATAGTGGTCAGATACCAGTACTACACAGCGCTCTGCAGAGTATTATCACCCTGCAGACCATACAGTGATCATATAGTGGTCAGATACCGGTACTACACAGAGCTCTGCAGAGTATTATCTTGCTGCAGACTATAAAGTGATCATATAGTGGTCAGATACCAGTACTACACAGCGCTCTGCAGAGTATTATCACCCTGCAGACTATACAGTGATCATATAGTGGTCAGATACAAGTACTACACAGCACTCTACAGAGTATTATCACCCTGCAAACCATACAGTGATCATATAGTGGTCAGATACCAGTACTACACAGCGCTCTGCAGAGTATTATCACCCTGCAAACCATACAGTGATCATATAGTGGTCAGATACCAGGTCTACACAGCGCTCTGCAGAGTATTATCACCCTGCAGACTATACAGTGATCATATAGTGGTCAGATACCAGTACTACACAGCGCTCTGCAGAGTATTATCACCCTGCAGACTATACAGTGATCATATAGTGGTCAGATACCAGTACTACACAGAGATCTGCAGAGTATTATCACACTGCAGACTATACAGTGATCATATAGTGGTCAGATACCAGTACTACACAGCGCTCTGCAGAGTATTATCACCCTGCAGACTATACAGTGATCATATAGTGGTCAGATACCAGTACTACACAGCGCTCTGCAGAGTATTATCACACTGCAGACTATACAGTGATCATATAGTGGTCAGATACCAGTACTACACAGCGCTCTGCAGAGTATTATCACCCTGCAGACTATACAGTGATGATATAGTGGTCAGATACCATGTCTACACAGGAGCTCTGCAGAGTATTAGCACGCTGCAGACTATACAGTGATCATATAGTGGTCAGATACCAGTACTACACAGCGCTCTGCAGAGTATTATTACCCTGCAGACTATACAGTGATCATATAGTGGTCAGATACCGGTACTACACAGCGCTCTGCAGAGTATTATCACGCTGCAGACCATACAGTGATCATACAGTGGTCAGATACCAGTACTACACAGTGCTCTGCAGAGTGATATCATGCTGCAGACTATACAGTGATCATATAGTGGTCAGATACCAGTACTACACAGCGCTCTGCAGAGTAATATCACGCTGCAGACCATACAGTGATCATATAGTGGTCAGGTGCCAGTACTACACAGTGCTCTGCAGAGTATTATCACCCTGCAGACTATACAGTGATCATATAGTGGTCAGATACCAGTACTACACAGCGCTCTGCAGAGTATTATCACCCTGCAGACTATACAGTGATCATATAGTGGTCAGATACCAGTACTACACAGGAACTCTGCAGAGTATTATCACCCTGCAGACTATACAGTGATCATATAGTGGTCAGATACCAGTACAACACAGCGCTCTGCAGAGTATTATCACCCTGCAGACTATACAGTGATCATATAGTGGTCAGATACCAGTACTACACAGCCCTCTGCAGAGTATTATCACCCTGCAGACCATACAGTGATCATATAGTGGTCAGATACCAGTACTACACAGCACTCTGCAGAGTATTATCACCCTGCAGACTATACAGTGATCATATAGTGGTCAGATACCAGTACAACACAGCGCTCTGCAGAGTATTATCACCCTGCAGACCTTACAGTGATCATATAGTGGTCAGATACCAGTACTACACAGCCCTCTGCAGAGTATTATCACCCTGCAGACCATACAGTGATCATATAGTGGTCAGATACCAGTACTACACAGCGCTCTGCAGAGTATTATCACCCTGCAGACTATACAGTGATCATATAGTGGTCAGATACCGGTACTACACAGCGATCTGCAGAGTATTATCACCCTGCAGACCATACAGTGATCATATAGTGGTCAGATACCAGTACTACACAGCACTCTGCAGAGTATTATCACCCTGCAGACTATACAGTGATCATATAGTGGTCAGATACCAGTACTACACAGCGCTCTGCAGAGTATTATCACCCTGCAGACTATACAGTGATCATATAGTGGTCAGATACCAGTACTACACAGGAACTCTGCAGATTATTATCACCCTGCAGACTATACAGTGATCATATAGTGGTCAGATACCAGTACAACACAGCGCTCTGCAGAGTATTATCACCCTGCAGACCATACAGTGATCATATAGTGGTCAGATACCAGTACTACACAGCCCTCTGCAGAGTATTATCACCCTGCAGACCATACAGTGATCATATAGTGGTCAGATACCAGTACTACACAGCGCTCTGCAGAGTATTATCACCCTGCAGACTATACAGTGATCATATAGTGGTCAGATACCGGTACTACACAGCGCTCTGCAGAGTATTATCACACTGCAGACCATACAGTGATCATATAGTGGTCAGATACCAGTACTACACAGCACTCTGCAGAGTATTATCACCCTGCAGACTATACAGTGATCATATAGTGGTCAGATACCAGTACTACACAGCCCTCTGCACAGTATTATCACCCTGCAGACCACAGTGATCATATAGTGGTCAGATACCAGTACTACACAGCGCTCTGCAGAGTATTATCACCCTGCAGACCATACAGTGATAATATAGTGGTTCAGATATAAATTGATGTTATATTTCCAAAATCAAAAAAGACACCTTGCCCCCT
Organism: Rhinoderma darwinii; assembly: GCF_050947455.1. Taxonomy (NCBI): domain Eukaryota; kingdom Metazoa; phylum Chordata; class Amphibia; order Anura; family Rhinodermatidae; genus Rhinoderma; species Rhinoderma darwinii. The sequence goes on from NC_134688.1 coordinate 2,731,398, forward strand.
TAAAAAAAAAAGAAGAAATAATATCTTCATAAAATGAAGACACTCTTCCCCTTAAAAAAAAATGATATCCACCAAGAATACATGTTGATATTTTTACCTCCCTGCCTCTTTTGCTCCACTTCCCGATAGCAACTAAAACTAGAAACGAGACATCATACCCCAAAAGAGAGACATCATACCCCAAAAAAGAGACATCATACACTAAAAAAGAGACATCATCCCACAAAAAGAGACATCATACCCCAAAAAAGAGACGTCATACCCTAAAAAAGGGACATCATACCCCAAAAAGAGACATCATACCCCAAAAAGAGACATCATACCCCAAAAAAGAGACATCATACCCTAAAAAAGAGACATCATACCCCAAAAAGAGACATCATACCCCAAAAATGAGATATTATACCCCAAAAAAGAGACATCATAACCCAAAAAAGAGACACCATACCCAAAAAAAGAGACGTCATACCCTAAAAAAGAGACATCATACTCCAAAAAGAGACATCATACCCCTAAAAGAGATATCATACCCCAAAAAAGAGACATCATAACCCAAAAAAGAGACACCATACCCAAAAAAAGAGACGTCATACCCTAAAAAAGAGACATCATACTCCAAAAAGAGACATCATACCCCTAAAAGAGATATCATACCCCAAAAAAGAGACATCATACCCTAAAAAAGAGACATCATACCCCAAAAAGAGACATCGTACCCCAAAAAAGAGACATCATACCCCAAAAAAGAGACATCATACCCTAAAAAAGAGACATCATACCCCAAAAAGAGACATCATACCCTAAAAAAGAGACATCATACCCCAAAAAGAGACATCATACCCCAAAAAAGAGATATCATACCCCAAAAAAGAGACATCATAACCCAAAAAAGAGACATCATACCCCAAAAAAGAGACGTCATACCCTAAAAAAGAGACATCATACTCCAAAAAGAGACATCATACCCCAAAAAGAGATATAATACCCCAAAAAAGAGACATCATACCCTAAAAAAGAGACATCATACCCCAAAAAAGAGACGTAATACCCCAAAAAAGAGACATCATACCCCAAAAAGAGACATCATACCACAAAAAAGAGACATCATAACCCAAAAAAGAGACATCATACCCCAAAAAAGAGACATCATACCCTAAAAAAGAGACATCATACCCCAAAAGAGACATCATACCCCAAAAAAGAGACATCATAACCCAAAAAAGAGACATCATACCCCAAAAAAGAGACATCATACCCTAAAAAAGAGACATCATACCCCAAAAAAGAGACGCAATACCCTAAAAAAGAGACATCATACCCCAAAAAGACACATCATACCCCCAAAAAGAGACATCATACCCCAAAAAGAGACATTTTACCCCAAAAAAGAGATATCATACCCCAAAAAAGAGACATCATACCCCAAAAAAGAGACAGCATACCCTAAAAAAGAGATGTCATACCCCGACAAGAGACATCATACCTTCCAAAAAAAAAATACACATAATTTAAATGCTAACAAATATGTTCCCCAAATTAGTTGCAAAAAATCTTGAAGTCGTCCCACAAAAAGTAAGACCTTAAACAGCAACACAGATGTAAATAGTTATGGCTGACAGAAGGCGAGGAAGTCATAACGTAACTGTGGCTGCGCCCCAATCGCTGCAGGAAGGGGAATCAATGATGAGATTTTATGTTAAAGTAAGATTACACTGAAAAAATCCCTATTATAGGGTGCCAGACGAGGGACCCCACTTATCAGAGGTCTATGGCATTAATATCCTGCGGCTCCACCACATACATCTGAGGTGTCGGGGCGGGTGAGCGACCACAACCTCTACAGCCCCTAGAATTATACCACTGGGTGGGAAATGACTTTAAGGGGTTAAAGACTCTTGTCAGTGACTCATCAGTCTCCTCCTGGGTTTCCGCTGTAGACACCCCCTTTCTTGTGACCCCTCTATTAATAAGTAGTGGGGGTGTGGGGTTGGTTATGGGGTTGTCGGAGGCTGTGAACCAGTAACTCTCGGGAGATTTCTTCATTGTGGTTGATGAGAGTCACATCAGAACTGAACTGAAGGAGACGCTGAAATATCTTCTCTCCATCAGACCAAGAGCCCCGAGAAGTCACCAGTGTCCCAGATAACAGCTCATACACCGAAGGCTGCTGCATCTGTAAGTACCGTCCACCGCTATCCTGGCCCCATGTACATATAGGCAGAGGCGTAGCCAGGGGGTTCAGCACAGGGGGGGGGGACCTATCTGAGTGGGCACCAACCCAGTCGGCCCCGTCAATGCAGAGGCGCATCCTAATCCTGGTGGTTATCATTGTGAATGAGCAGGAGTGCTGTGTACTGTATACGCTGCTATATTATCCAGTATATAAGGCTCTTGGGTACATTACACATGTATAGCCCAGTTTATATGCCGTCCACTACATTATGCAACACAGTGGAAAAGAAGGGACGATGACATTAAGAATGATGAACCGGGGACGACACGGCCGCCGTCTCACTATCAGACACATCCTCATCTATAGAAGTTTAATAGCCGACTATAATACCAGGTCAGCCGTATATATATAAAGGAGATACACATCCAAACCAACCTGATACCTGAAAGCAGTAGACGAGCCAAATATAAGGAGAACACCGGCTCTAACCCATCACATAAACCTGATCACATACAAATCCCAGGAGCAGGTGAGCGGCTACAAGTACATTCACAATGAGCCGCCGCAACTATTATACTTCAGGTAGAAAAACTCGATGTCATATACTCATAGAAAATACACTACAAAAACATGTTACTCGCTATATGCAGGGATGATAGGGGGTTGTGTACAGGGATGATGGGAGTTATATACTGTTATATACAGGGATGATAGGGGGTATTGTACAGGGATGATGGGGGTTATATACAGGGATGATAGGGGTATTGTACAGGGATGATGGGGGTTATATACAGGGATGATGGGGGTTATATACAGGGATGATGGTTGATATATACAGGAATGATGGGGGTTATATACAGGGATGATGGGTAGTCCAGCCATCATCCCTGTATTAACCCTCATCATCCCTTTTTAAAGCAGCCATTATCCCTGTATAATTTCAGAACGGGATACATCGGGGAGGGGTGCTTGCTCACCCTCTCCTCACACGCAGGCAGGCTTCTTCTGTTCCTGGCGGGCAGCATTTGAAGCGTGCACTAGCAGACGTGCCTAGCATGTGCGCACGTCTACCAGCTTGAATGACTGTGTGGCCGCGCACAGTCATGGTGGGAGCGGGGAGAGAAGTGCGGAGCGGCTGCAGAAGGGCAGAGTGGCGGGAGCGGCGGGAGCAGAGCGGAGGGCCCCACCATCGCCGTGAGTGGGCCCCAACATATCAGCAAACATATACTGTATATATGCAGATACAAAAATTATACACCTACACACCAACTATACACACATATAGATATATACACACACACACTGATACAAAAGGATGCACATGGATATTTACACACATGCACATTTTTATAAATACACCACATACATGTATACCCACTCATACACCCACCTATACACACTCATATATACATCCACCTATACACACTCGTATATACACACTCATATATACACTCATATATACATCCACCTATACACACTCGTATATACATCCACTTATACACACTCGTATATACATCCACCTATACACACTCGTATATACATCCACCTATACACACTCGTATATACACACTCATATATACACTCATATATACATCCACCTATACACACTCATATATACATCCACCTATACACGCTCATATATACATCCACCTATACACACTCATATATACACACTCATATATACACACTCATATATACATACTCATATATACACCCACCTATACACACTCATATATACACCCACCTATACACACTCGTATATACACACTCATATATACATCCACCTATACACACTCATATATACACCAGTGGCGTAACTACCACGGTAGCAGCAGTAGCGGCTGCTACGGGGCCCGGGGCTTGAGGGGGCCCGTGCCGCCAGCCGTTATGGCTGCTACAGGGGTAGCACCGCTACTGTGGGGCCCACGCCACCGAGCCTTACACAGGCACTCTCATGCCTGTAGGTGTCGCTAGCACCGGAGGGGGCCCCGGTGCTAGCGGCAGCCAAATACATGTATTAGCACTGAATGGCCGGGCATGTTCCGTGCCTGACCATCCAGTGCCTTACAATGACACTGATTGGCTAGCGGCGCGATGACATCATCGCGCCGCTTCCATGCTTGGAAGGTGCTGATTGGCGGGGCAAGTCATTCTGCCCCGCCAATCAGCGTCATTGAAGGACGCTCATTCAGCTCCTGCAGACATGCTCAGAAGAGAGCATGTCTGCATCGCCAGTGAACAGCGTGGGAACCGGAGAATGTGAGTATGTCAACTTTATATATATTTTTCCTCATAAAAATGTGAATGGCATTATCTATAGTGGGGGGGGGGGGGTCTATCTACAGGGGGGGTCGTCTTTATGTGGGCTATTATATATAGGGGGGTCTATATGTGGGGCAGTAGCTACAGGGGGGTCTATATGTGGGGCAGTAGCTACAGGGGGGTCTATATGTGGGGGTGTGGGCCACTATATACAGGGGGGTCTATATGTGGGCCACTATATACAGGGGGGGTCTATATGTGGGGCACTAGCTACAGGGGAGGTCTGTATGTGGGGATGTGGGCCACTGTCTACAGGGGGGTCTATATGTGGGGCAGTATATGTGAGACACTATACAGGGGTGGGCTATATGTAGAGCACTATCTATAGGGGAGCTATTTTTTAGGGTACTTTCTATAGGGGTGGGCTATGTGTGGGACACTATATACAGGGGTGGGTTACCTGTGGGGCACTAGCAACAGGGTGGCTATATGTAGTGCACAGTCTAGAGGGGTGGGCTATATGTGGGACAATATCTACAGAGGTGGGCTATACGTGGAGCACTAACTATAGGGGAAGCTATATGTAGGGCAGCACGGTGGCTCAGTGGTTAGCACTATTGCCTTGCAGCTCTGGAGTCCATATGTGGGCACTATCTACAGGGGCTTCTATGTAGGTCACTATCTACAGGGGGCACTATCTACAGGGGGCACTATCTACAGGGGGCACTATCTACAGGGGGCACGGTGTGTGTGTGTGTGTGTGTGTGTGTGTGTGTGTGTGTGTGTGTGTGTGTGTGTGACAGTTATATTTAGATGTGTTGAGAATTGTAACTTTGTTTATAGGTGCAGAAATGTTTTAAAAGTGAGAAGCTGAAGACATCTGAACAGAAAACTGCAGAAATGGGTCATGGCTGGGAGAAATCCATCATAGATGTCTGAACCGGAGGGAGAAGAAAAGAACTAGAATCTGAGACGTCACCGGTGAGTCACTTAATGTAAATGTTTATTCTGGCTCTAATCAGTATTGTAGTCACTGTATGTTCTGCAGCGAGATGATGGGTGGTATGATTTTTTTTTGTGAAACCGCATCTCCCAGCATATCCTTATCATTGTAAACCAGGTTCTGTATTACAAAAAATACTCTGTTTTATTCAACACTAACTGAACAAAGCAAATCCAGGAAGACCGAAAAACATTTATATCCACTTTGCCCTGTGACTATAAGGGGATGTTCAGACGTGGCAGAATTCTGCAGACACTGTCCGCATCAATGCCGCACATAATCTGCGTTGCAGATTCTGTTGCGCCTTTGCTTAAAATGTGCAGTAAATTGATGCGGATTAGCCGTTGCGTATTCAGGTGAAGAGTACTTCCTGCCGTCTTTTAAAACATTCCATCTCGGTCTGGCTATAGACCTCGAAACACATAGGTCCAGCCAGGATGAAGAAATATCCTGTTCGTGAAAGCAATCCACAACGCAACACACATGACATCTGCGGATTTAATTGCGGAATTTTGCAACTCCATTGAAGTCAATGGAGAAATTCCGCCACAAGTCTGCAACAGCCAGTGTATGCTGCGGACACCAAATTACGCACCACAGCTTATGGTCCGCAGGGAGTTGTCCGCAATGTATGCACCAAGATACCTAAAAAGGTGTGGAAACCAATGGACAGACTGTCTGCTGCGGAATTCCACAGCAATTGTACTATGTGTGAACATGCCCTTATAGTAGTTATATTCTTGTATATAGGCGGCAGTATTATAGTAGTTATATTCTTGTATATAGGGGCAGTATTATAGTAGTTATATTCTTGTATATAGGAGGCAGTATTATAGTAGTTATATTCTTGTATATAGGGGGCAGTATTATAGTAGTTATATTCTTGTATATAGGAGCAGTATTATAGTAGTTATATTCCTGTATATAGGAGCAGCATTATAGTAGTTATATTCTTGTATATAAGAGCAGTATTATAGTAGTTATATTCTTGTATATAGGAGCAGTATTATAGTAGTTATATTCTTGTATATAGGGAGCAGTATTATAGTAGTTATATTCTTGTATATAGGAGCAGTATTATAGTAGTTATATTCTTGTATATAGGGGGCAGTAATATAGTAGTTATATTCTTGTATATAGGGGGCAGTATTATAGTAGTTATATTCTTGTATATAGGAGGCAGTATTACAGTAGTTATATTCTTGTATATAGGGGACAGTATTATAGTAGTTATATTCTTGTATATAGGAGGCAGTATTATAGTAGTTATATTCTTGTATATAGGAGCAGTATTATAGTAGTTATATTCTTGTATATAGGGGGCAGTAATATAGTAGTTATATTCTTGTATATAGGGAGCAATATTATAGTAGTTATATTCTTGTATATAGGAGCAGTATTATAGTAGTTATATTCTTGTATATAGGGGGCAGTAATATAGTAGTTATATTGTTGTATATAGGGGGCAGTATTATAGTAGTTATATTCTTGTATATAGGAGGCAGTATTACAGTAGTTATATTCTTGTATATAGGGAGCAGTATTATAGTAGTTATATTCTTGTATATAGGAGGCAGTATTATAGTAGTTATATTCTTGTATATAGGGGCAGTATTATAGTAGTTATATTCTTGTATATAGGGGCAGTATTATAGTAGTTATATTCTTGTATATAGGAGCAGTATTATAGTAGTTATATTCTTGTATATAGAGGCAGTATTATAGTAGTTATATTCTTGTATATAGGAGCAGTATTATAGTAGTTATATTCTTGTATATAGGGGCAGTATTATAGTAGTTATATTCTTGTATATAGGAGCAGTATTATAGTAGTTATATTCTTGTATACAGGAGGCAGTATTATAGTAGTTATATTCTTGTATATAGGGGCAGTATTATAGTAGTTATATTCTTGTATATAGGGGCAGTATTATAGTAGTTATATTCTTGTATATAAGGGACAGTATTATAGTAGTTATATTCTTGTATATAGGGGGCAGTATTATAGTAGATATATTCTTGTATATAGGGGGCAGTATTATAGTAGTTATATTCTTATATATAGGAGCAGTATTATAGTAGTCATATTCTTGTATATAGGAGCAGTATTATAGTAGTTATATTCTTGTATATAGGGGCAGTATTATAGTAGTTATATTCTTGTATATAGGAGCAGTATTATAGTAGTTATATTCTTGTATATAGGAGCAGCATTATAGTAGTTATATTCTTGTATATAGGGGCAGTATTATAGTAGTTATATTCTTGTGTATAGGGGCAGTATTATAGTAGTTATATTCT
>NC_134688.1:2739336-2797330 GCF_050947455.1 Rhinoderma darwinii
GGTCATTACTGTGAGTGGGGGGCTGATGGTCATTTTACTGTGAGTGGGGGGCTGATGGTCATTTTACCGTAAGTTGGGGCTGATGGTCATTACTGTGAGTGGGGGGCTGATGGTTATTTTACTGTGAGTGGGTGTCTGATGGTCATTACTGTGAGTGGGGGGCTGATGGTCATTACTGTGAGTGGGGGGCTGATGGTCATTACTGTGAGTGAGGGGCTGATGGTCATTACTGTGAGTGGGGGGCTGATGGTCATTACTGTGAGTGAGGGTCTGATGGTCATTACTGTGAGTGGGGGGCTGATGGTCATTACGGTGAGTGGGGGCTGATGGTCATTACTGTGGGTGGGGGGCTGATGGTCATTTTACTGTGAGTGGGGGGGGGCTGATGGTTATTATACTGTGAGTGGGGGGGCTGATGGTTATTATACTGCGAGTAGGGGGCTGATGGTCATTTTACTGAGAGTGGGGGGGCTGATGGTCATTACTGTGAGGGGGGGCCGATGGTCATTTTACTGTGAGTGGGGGTCTGATGGTCATTACTGTGAGTAGGGGGCTGATGTTCATTACTGTGAGTGAGAGGCTGATGGTCATTACTGTGAGTGGGGGGCTGATGGTCATTACTGTGAGTGGGGGGGCTGATGGTCATTACTGAGAGTGGGGGGCTAATGGTCATTACTGTGAGTGGGGGGCTGGTGGTCATTTTACTGAGAGTGGGGGGCTGATGGTCGTATTACTGTGATTGGGGGCTGATGGTCATTACTGTGAGTGGGGGCTGATGGTCATTACTGTGAGTGGGGGGCTGATGGTCATTCTACTGTGAGTGGGGGGCTGATGGTCATTTTACTGTGAGTGGGGGGCTGATGGTCATTACTGTGAGTGGGGGGCTGATGGTCATTCTACTGTGAGTGAGGGGCTGATGGTCATTACTGTGAGTGGGGGGCTGATGGTCCTTTAACTGTTAGTTGGGGCTGATGGTCATTACCGTGAGTGGGGGGCTGATGCTCATTACTGTAAGTGGGGGCTGATGGTCATTTTACTGTGAGTGGGGGCTGATGGTCACTTTACTATGAGTTGGGGCTGATGGTCATTACTGTGAGTTGGGGCTGATTGTCATTACTGTGATTGGGGGCTGATGGTCATTTTACTGTGAGTGGGGGCTGATGGTCATTACTGTGAGTGGGTGGCTGATGGTCATTTTACTGTGAGTGGGGCCTGATGGTCATTACTGTGAGTGGGGGGCTGATGGTCATTACTGTGAGTGGGGCCTTATGGTCATTACTGTGAGTGGTGGGCTGATGGTTATTACTGTGAGTGGGGGGCTGATGGTCATTACTGTGAGTGGGGGTTGATGGTCATTTTACTGTGAGTGGGGGCTGATGGTCATTTTACTGTGAGTGGGGGCTGATGGTCATTTTACTGTGAGTGGGGGCTGATGGTCATTACTGTGAGTTGGGGCTGATTGTCATTACTGAGATTGGGGGGCTGATGGTCATTTTACTGTGAGTGGGGGCTGATGGTCATTACTGTGAGTGGGGGGCTGATGGTCATTTTACTGTGAGTGGGGCCTGATGGTCATTAGTGTGAGTGGGGGGCTGATGGTCATTACTGTGAGTGGGGTGCTGATGGTCATTACTCTGAGTGGGGCCTGATGGTCATTACTGTGAGTGGGGGGCTGATGGTCATTACTGTGATTGGGGGGCTGATGGTCATTACTGTGAGTGGGGGCTGATGGTCATTACTGTGAGTGGGGGGCTGATGGTCATTACTGTGAGTGGGGGGCTGATGGTCATTTTACTGTGAGTGTGGGCTGATGGTCATTACTGTGAAGGGGGCTGATGGTCATTACTGTGAGTGGGGGGCTGATGGTCATTACTGTGAGTGGGGGCTGATGGTCATTACTGTGAGTGGGGGGCTGGTGGTCATGTAACTGTGAGTGGGGTTCTGGGGGTCATTTTACTGTGAGTGGGGGGCTGATGGTCATTTTACTGTGAGTGGGGGCTGATGGTCATTACTGTGAAGAGGGGCTGATGGTAATTTTACTGTGATTGGGGGCTGATGGTCATTTTACTGTGAGTGGGGGGCTGATGGTCATTACTGTGAGTGGGGGCTGATGGTCATTTTACTGAGACTGGGGGGCTGATGGTCGTATTACTGTGAGTGGGGGGCTGATTGTCATGTTACTGTGAGTGGGGGGCTGATGGTCATTACTGTGAGTGGGGGCTGATGGTCATTTTACTGAGACTGGGGGGCTGATGGTCATTTTACTGTGATTGGGGGCTGAAGGTCATTTTACTGTGAGTGGGGGGCTGATGGTCATTACTGTGAGTGGGGGCTGATGGTCATTTTACTGAGACTGGGGGTCTGATGGTCGTATTACTGTGAGTGGGGGGCTGATGGTCATGTTACTGTGAGTGGGGGGCTGATGGTCATTACTGTGAGTGGGGGCTGATGGTCATTTTACTGAGACTGGGGGGCTGATGGTCGTATTACTGTGAGTGGGGGGCTGATGGTCATGTTACTGTGAGTGGGGGGCTGATGGTCATTACTGTGAGTGGGGGGCTGATGGTCATTACTGTGAGTGGGGGGCTGATGGTCATTACTGTGAGTGGGGGGGCTGATGGTCATTACTGTGAGTGGGGGGCTGATGGTCATTACTGTGAGTTGGGGGCTGATGGTCATTACTGTGAGTGGGGGCTGATGGACATTTTACTGTGAGTGGGGGGCTGATGGTCATTACTGTGAGTGGGGGGCTGATGGTCATTTTACTGTGAGTGGGGGGCTGATGGTCATTACTGTTAGTGGGGGGCTGATAGTCATTACTGTGAATGGGGGGCTGATGTTCATTACTGTGAGTGGGGGGGGCTGATGGTCATTACTGTGAGTGGGGGGCTGATGGTCATTACTGTGAGGGGGGCTGATGGTCATTACTGTGAGTGGGGGGCTGATGGTCATTTTACTGTGAGTGGGGGGCTTATGGTCATTTTACTGTGAGTTGGGGGGCTGATGATCATTTTAACGTAAGTTGGGGCTAATGGTCATTACTGTGAGTGGGGGGCTGATGGTCATTACTGTGAGTGGGGGGCTGATAGTCATTACTGTGAGTGGGGGGCTGATGGTCATTACTGTGAGTGGGGGGGCTGATGGTCATTACTGTGAGTGGGGGGCTGATGGTCATTACTGTGAGTTGGGGGCTGATGGTCATTACTGTGAGTGGGGGCTGATGGACATTTTACTGTGAGTGGGGGGCTGATGGTCATTACTGTGAGTGGGGGGCTGATGGTCATTTTACTGTGAGTGGGGGGCTGATGGTCATTACTGTTAGTGGGGGGCTGATAGTCATTACTGTGAATGGGGGGGTGATGTTCATTACTGTGAGTGGGGGGGCTGATGGTCATTACTGTGAGTGGGGGGCTGATGGTCATTACTGTGAGGGGGGGCTGATAGTCATTACTGTGAGTGGGGGGCTGATGGTCATTTTACTGTGAGTGGGGGGCTTATGGTCATTTTACTGTGAGTTGGGGGGCTGATGATCATTTTAACGTAAGTTGGGGCTAATGGTCATTACTGTGTGTGGGGGGCAGATGGTTATTTACCCCCAGACGAAGGCATTAGCGCCGAAACACGCGTTGGGGTGGACATACTGCTGTGCATCCAGTCCTGGACTTATTATGGGTACGTTCTACTATCACAATTTGTTCTTATACGGTTTCATTCATTAGCAATGTGTATTTTCTGCCATTTCCACACATACTTGTTAATTCAATTATTTCATTGTGGATTTCTTCATTCTATGTTGATTCAAACTGTGTTGGGCAGGATCTTACTTGTTATAGTGATAGTGTCTAATACCAGGCTTTTTTTTTATGCATTTATATTTATACATTACTTACCTCATGAGCTGCATGGCTTGTATGTCCTTTTAACCTGTTAGTTTAGGGATTCGTTTTTTATTCCTGTACGTTTATATGTTGTTCTCAATAAAGTATTTTTTCAATTTCTTATACTTCTAGTCTTCTGGCATCCTTTCTTTAGGTTATATATACTGTGAGTGGGTGTCTGATGGTCATTACTGTGAGTGGGGGGCTGATGGTCATTTTACTGTGAGTGGGGACTGATGGTCATTACTGTGAGTGGGGGGCTGATGGTCATTACTGTGAGTGGGGGCTGATGGTCATTACTGTGAGTGTGGGGCTGATGGTCATTTTACTGAGACTGGGGGGCTGATGGTCGTATTACTGTGAGTGGGGGGCTGATGGTCATGTTACTGTGAGTGGGGGGCTGATGGTCATTAATGTGAGTGGGGGGCTGATGGTCATTACTGTGAGTGGGGGGCTGATGGTCATTACTGTGAGTGGGGGGCTGATGGTCATTACTGTGAGTTGGGGGCTGATGGTCATTACTGTGAGTGGGGGCTGATGGACATTTTACTGTGAGTGGGGGGCTGATGGTCATTTTACTGTGAGTGGGGGGCTGATGGTCATTTTACTGTGAGTGGGGGGCTGATGGTCATTTTACTGTGAGTGGGGGGCTGATGGTCATTACTGTTAGTGGGGGGCTGATAGTCATTACTGTGAGTGGGGGGCTGATGGTCATTACTGTGAGTGGGGGCTGATGGTCATTACTGTGAGTGGGGGGCTGATGGTCATTTTACTGTGAGTGGGGGGCTGATGGTCATTTTACTGTGAGTGGGGGGCTGATGGTCATTTTACTGTGAGTGGGGGGCTTATGGTCATTTTACTGTGAGTTGGGGGGCTGATGGTCATTTTACCATAAGTTGGGGCTGATGGTCATTACTGTGAGTGGGGGGCTGATGGTTATTTTACTGTGAGTGGGTGTCTGATGGTCATTACTGTGAGTGGGGGGCTGATGGTCATTACTGTGAGTGGGGGGCTGATGGTCATTACTGTGAGTGAGGGGCTGATGGTCATTACTGTGAGTGGGGGTCTGATGGTCATTACTGTGAGTGGGGGGCTGATGGTCATTACGGTGAGTGGGGGGGCTGATGGTTATTATACTGTGAGTGGGGGGCTGATGGTCATTACGGTGAGTGGGGGGGCTGATGGTTATTATACTGTGAGTAGGGGGCCGATGGTCATTTTACTGAGAGTGGGGGGACTGATGGTCATTACTGTGAGTAGGGGGCTGATGTTCATTACTGTGAGTGAGGGGCTGATGGTCATTACTGTGAGTGGGGGGCTGATGGTCATTACTGTTAGTGGGGGGCTGATAGTCATTACTGCGAGAGGGGGGCTGATGGTCATTACTGTGAGTGGGGGCTGATGGTGATTACTGTGAGTGGGGGGCTGGTGGTCATTTTACTGAGAGTGGGGGGCTGATGGTCGTATTACTGTGATTGGGGGCTGATGGTCATTACTGTGAGTGGGGGCTGATGGTCATTACTGTGAGTGGGGGGCTGATGGTCATTTTACTGTGAGTGGGGGGCTGATGGTCATTTTACTGTGAGTGGGGGGCTGATGGTCATTACTGTGAGTGGGGGGCTGATGGTCATTCTACTGTGAGTGGGGGGCTGATGGTCATTTTACTGTGAGTGGGGGGCTGATGGTCATTACTGTGAGTGGGGGGCTGATGGTCATTCTACTGTGAGTGAGGGGCTGATGGTCATTACTGTGAGTGGGGGGCTGATGGTCCTTTAACTGTTAGTTGGGGCTGATGGTCATTACCGTGAGTGGGGGGCTGATGGTCATTACTGTGAGTGGGGGCTGATGGTCATTTTACTGTGAGTGGGGGCTGATGGTCACTTTACTGTGAGTGGGGGGCTTTACTATGAGTTGGGGCTGATGGTCATTACTGTGAGTTGGGGCTGATTGTCATTACTGTGATTGGGGGCTGATGGTCATTACTGTGAGTGGGGGGGCTAATGGTCATTACTGTGAGTGGGGGGCTGATGGTCATTACTGTGAGTGGGGGCTGATGGTCATTACTGTGAGTGGGGGGGCTAATGGTCATTACTGTGAGCGGGGGGCTGATGGTCATTACTGTGAGTGTGGGGCTGATTGTCATTTTACTGAGACTGGGGGGCTGATGGTCGTATTACTGTGAGTGGGGGGCTGATGGTCATGTTACTGTGAGTGGGGGGCTGATGGTCATTACTGTGAGTGGGGGGCTGATGGTCATTACTGTTAGTGGGGGGCTGATAGTCATTACAGTGAGTGGGGGGCTGATGGTCATTACTGTGAGTGGGGGCTGATGGTCATTACTGTGAGTGGGGGGCTGATGGTCATTTTACTGTGAGTGGGGTGCTGATGGTCATTTTACTGTGAGTGGGGGGCTGATGGTCATTTTACTGTGAGTGGGGGGCTTATGGTCATTTTACTGTGAGTTGGGGGGCTGATGGTCATTTTACCATAAGTTGGGGCTGATGGTCATTACTGTGAGTGGGGGGCTGATGGTTATTTTACTGTGAGTGGGTGTCTGATGGTCATTACTGTGAGTGGGGGGCTGATGGTCATTACTGTGAGTGGGGGGCTGATGGTCATTACTGTGAGTGAGGGGCTGATGGTCATTACTGTGAGTGGGGGTCTGATGGTCATTACTGTGAGTGGGGGGCTGATGGTCATTACCGTGAGTGGGGGGGCTGATGGTTATTATACTGTGAGTAGGGGGCTGATGGTCATTTTACTGAGAGTGGGGGGACTGATGGTCATTACTGTGAGGGAGGGCCGATGGTCATTTTACTGTGAGTGGGGGTCTGATGGTCATTACTGTGAGTAGGGGGCTGATGTTCATTACTGTGAGTGAGGGGCTGATGGTCATTACTGTGAGTGGGGGGCAGATGGTCATTACTGTGAGTGGGGGGGCTGATGGTCATTACTGAGAGTGGGTGGCTAATGGTCATTACTGTGAGTGGGGGGCTGGTGGTCATTTTACTGAGAGTGGGGGGCTGATGGTCGTATTACTGTGATTGGGGGCTGATGGTCATTACTGTGAGTGGGGGCTGATGGTCATTACTGTGAGTGGGGGGCTGATGGTCATTTTACTGTGAGTGGGGGGCTGATGGTCATTACTGTGAGTGGGGGGCTGATGGTCATTCTACTGTGAGTGGGGGGCTGATGGTCATTTTACTGTGAGTGGGGGGCTGATGGTCATTACTGTGAGTGGGGGGCTGATGGTCATTCTACTGTGAGTGAGGGGCTGATGGTCATTACTGTGAGTGGGGGGCTGATGGTCCTTTAACTGTTAGTTGGGGCTGATGGTCATTACCGTGAGTGGGGGGCTGATGGTCATTACTGTGAGTGGGGGCTGATGGTCATTTTACTGTGAGTGGGGACTGATGGTCACTTTACTGTGAGTGGGGGGCTTTACTATGAGTTGGGGCTGATGGTCATTACTGTGAGTTGGGGCTGATTGTCATTACTGTGATTGGGGGGCTGATGGTCATTCTACTGTGTGGGGCCTGATGGTCATTACTGTGAGTGGGGGGCTGATGGTCATTACTGTGAGTGGGTGGCTGATGGTCATTTTACTGTGAGTGGGGCCTGATGGTCATTACTGTGAGTGGGGGGCTGATGGTCATTACTGTGAGTGGGGGGCTGATGGTCATTACTGTGAGTGGGGCCTGATGGTCATTACTGTGAGTGGGGGGCTGAAGGTCATTACTGTGAGTGGGGGCTGATGGACATTACTGTGAGTGGGGGGGGCTAATGGTCATTACTGTGAGTGGGGGGCTGATGGTCAATACTGTGAGTGGGGGGCTGATGGTCATTTTACTGTGAGTGTGGGCTGATGGTCATTACTGTGAAGGGGGCTGATGGTCATTACTGTGAGTGGGGGGCTGATGGTCATTACTGTGAGTGGGGGGCTGGTGGTCATGTAACTGTGAGTGGGGTTCTGGTGGTCATTTTACTGTGAGTGGGGGGCTGATGGTCATTTTACTGTGAGTGGGGGCTGATGGTCATTACTGTGAGGAGGGGCTGATGGTCATTTTACTGTGATTGGGGGCTGATGGTCATTACTGTGAGTGGGGGCTGATGGTCATTACTGTGAGTGGGGGGCTGGTGGTCATGTAACTGTGAGTGGGGTTCTGGTGGTCATTTTACTGTGAGTGGGGGGCTGATGGTCATTTTACTGTGAGTGGGGGCTGATGGTCATTACTGTGAGGAGGGGCTGATGGTCATTTTACTGTGGTTGGGGGCTGATGGTCATTTTACTGTGAGTGGGGGGCTGATGGTCATTTTACTGTGAGTGGGGGGCTGATGGTCATTTTACTGTGAGTGGGGGCTGATGGTCATTACTGTGAGTGGGGGGCTGATGGTCATTACTGTGAATGGGGGCTGATGGTAATTACTGTGAGTGTGGGGCTGATGGTCATTTTACTGAGACTGGGGGGCTGATGGTCGTATTACTGTGAGTGGGGGGCTGATAGTCATTACTGTGAGTGGGGGGCTGATGGTCATTACAGTGAGTGGGGGGCTGATGGTCATTACTGTGAGTGGGGGCTGATGGTCATTAATGTGAGTGGGGGGCTGGTAGTCATGTTACTGTGAGTGGGGGGCTGATGGTCATTTTACTGTGAGTGGGGGCTGATGGTCCTTTTACTGTGAGTGGGGGGCTGATGGTCATTTTACTGTGAGTGGGGGGGCTGATGGTTATTATACTGTGAGTAGGGGGCTGATGGTCATTTTACTCTGAGTTGGGGCTGATGGTCATTACTGTTAGTGGGGGGCTGATGGTCATTACTGTGAGTGGGGGGCTAATGGTCATTTTACTGTGAGTGGGCGGCTGATGGTCATTACTGTGAGGAGGGGCTGATGGTCATTTTACTGTGATTGGGGGCTGATGGTCATTTTACTGTGAGTGGGGGGCTGATGGTCATTTTACTGTGAGTGGGGGGCTGATGGTCATTTTACTGTGAGTGGGGGCTGATGGTCATTACTGTGAGGAGGGGCTGATGGTCATTTTACTGTGATTGGGGGCTGATGGTCATTTTACTGTGAGTGGGGGGCTGATGGTCATTTTACTGTGAGTGGGGGGCTGATGGTCATTTTACTGTGAGTGGGGGCTGATGGTCATTACTGTGAGTGGGGGGCTGATGGTCATTACTGTGAATGGGGGCTGATGGTCATTACTGTGAGTGTGGGGCTGATGGTCATTTTACTGAGACTGGGGGGCTGATGGTCGTATTACTGTGAGTGGGGGGCTGATAGTCATTACTGTGAGTGGGGGGCTGATGGTCATTACAGTGAGTGGGGGGCTGATGGTTATTACTGTGAGTGGGGGCTGATGGTCATTAATGTGAGTGGGGGGCTGGTAGTCATGTTACTGTGAGTGGGGGGCTGATGGTCATTTTACTGTGAGTGGGGGCTGATGGTCCTTTTACTGTGAGTGGGGGACCGATGGTCATTTTACTGTGAGTGGGGGGCTGATGGTCATTACTGTGAGTGGGTGGCTGATGGTCATTACTGTGAGTGGGCGGCTGATGGTCATTACTGTGAGTGGGGGGCTGATGTTCATTACTGTGAGTGGGGGGGCTGATGGTCATTACTGTGAGTGGGGGGCTGATGGTCATTACTGTGTGTGGGTGGCTGATGGTCTTCAAGTGGTTTCCACCTCTGAGCTCCAATTGACATTAATAGGGGGCAGTAAATTCCTGCGTCGCTCGTTTGGAATTTTTTTCCTGCGTCATTTGCATTCGCTTCAACAGCTTAAAAAACGCAAAAAAAACCCTGTCACATAACGCTATCAATTCTATATCTGCCTCAAAATGACTGAAATCAATGGGAGGCGGAGGCTTTTTTTTTCCCGCAAGCGAAAAAACCCTAGAGGGAAAAAGAAGCGTCATGCCCTTTTTTCAGCCATTTCCTTCTCTGACCACTTTTGGTAGAGAAAGTGGTTTTCGCTGCGCTTTTTGCCCTCAATGGTCGCCGAAAAAAACGCGTCAAAGAGAGTGCAGGCAGGTCAAAATCTGCCTCGAAATTTCTAAAGTAATTTTGAGGCAGATTTTTCTGCCTGCATAAAACTGCTTGTGAACATGGCCTTATAATGGTTTTGCTTTATTAGTTATTAGTGTTTTAATAATATTTTTTTTTGTGTTTGTCTTTTTTTTACAGGTTCGGTCGTTGGACTACGTCGGATTCGAGGACTACTTCCATGACAGTGTTTTTTATTTTCAATAAAATGGATAATGAGGGTTGTGTGGGGGGGGGGGGCGGGTTTACTTCAACAAAATATTTTTTCTATGTCTGTATTTTTTATAACTTTATTACTACCGCCTTATTAATGGCTGCCGGCTGATTGACAGTGTCCGTTACTAAGGCGGGGCTTAGTGTTAGCCAGTACAGAGGCATTACTGTGAGTGGGGGGCTGATGGTCATTACTGTGAGTGGGGGCTGATGGTCATTACTGTGAGTGGGGGGCTGATGGTCATTTTACTGTGAGTGGGGGCTGATGGTCATTACTGTGAGGGGGGCTGATGGTCATTACTGTGAGTGGGAGGCTGATGGTCATTTTACTGTGAGTGGGGGGGCTTATGGTCATTTTACTGTGAGTTGTGGGGCTGATGCTCGTTTTACCGTGTTAGGGCTGATGGTCATTATTGTGAGTGGGGGCTGATGGTTATTTTACTGTGAGTGGGGGGCTGATGGTCATTACTGTGAGTGGGGGGCTGATGGTCATTACTGTGAGTGGGGGGCTGATGGTCATTACTGTGAGTGAGGGGCTGATGGTCATTACTGTGAGTGGGGGTCTGATGGTCACTACTGTGAGTGGGGGGCTGATGGTCATTACTGTGAGTGGGCGGCTGATGGTCATTACTGTGAGTGGGGGGCTGATGTTCATTACTGTGAGTGGGGGGGCTGATGGTCATTACTGTGAGTGGGGGGCTGATGGTCATTACTGTGTGTGGGTGGCTGATGGTCATTACTGTGAGTGGGGGGCTGATGGTCATGTTACTGTGAGTGGGGGGCTGATGGTCATTACTGTGAGTGGGGGGCTGATGGTCATTACTGTGAGTGGGGGGCTGATGGTCATTACTGTGAGTGGGGGGGCTGATGGTCATTACTGTGAGTGGGGGGCTGATGGTCATTACTGTGAGTGGGGGCTGATGGTCATTACTGTGAGTGGGGGGCTGATGGTCATTTTACTGTGAGTGGGGGCTGATGGTCATTACTGTGAGGGGGGTTGATGGTCATTACTGTGAGTGGGAGGCTGATGGTCATTTTACTGTGAGTGGGGGGCTTATGGTCATTTTACTGTGAGTTGGGGGGCTGATGCTCATTTTACCGTATGTTGGGGCTGATGGTCATTACTGTGAGTGGGGGCTGATGGTTATTTTACTGTGAGTGGGGGGCTGATGGTCATTACTGTGAGTGGGGGGCTGATGGTCATTACTGTGAGTGGGGGGCTGATGGTCATTACTGTGAGTGGGGTGCTGATGGTCATTACTGTGAGTGGGGGCTGATGGTCATCACTGTGAGGGGGGGCCGATGGTCATTTTACTGTGAATGGGGGCTGATGGTCATTACGGTGAGTGGGGGCTGATGGTCATTACTTTGAGTGGGGGGCTGATGGTCATTTTACTGTGAGTGGGGGGGCTGATGGTTACTATACTGTGAGTAGGGGGCTGATGGTCATTTTACTGAGAGTGGGGGGGCTGATGGTCATTACTGTGAGGGGGGGCCGATGGTCATTTTACTGTGAGTGGGGGGCTGATGGTCATTACTGTGAGTGGGGGGGGCTGATGGTCATTACTGTGAGTGGGGGGCTAATGGTCATTACTGTGAGTGGGGGGCTGATGGTTATTTTACTGTGAGTGGGGGCTAATGGTCATTACTGTGAGTGGGGGGCTGATGGTTATTTTACTGTGAGTGGGGGCTGATGGTCA
This sequence comes from Rhinoderma darwinii, assembly GCF_050947455.1. Classification (NCBI taxonomy): domain Eukaryota; kingdom Metazoa; phylum Chordata; class Amphibia; order Anura; family Rhinodermatidae; genus Rhinoderma; species Rhinoderma darwinii. The sequence goes on from NC_134688.1 coordinate 2,751,176, forward strand.
TTACTGTGAGGGGGGGCCGATGGTCATTTTACTGTGAATGGGGGCTGATGGTCATTACTGTGAGTGGGGTGCTGATGGTCATTACTGTGAGTGGGGGGGCTGATGGTCATCACTGTGAGGGGGGGCCGATGGTCATTACTGTGAGTGGGGGCTGATGGTCATTACTGTGAGTGGGGGGCTGATGGTCATTTTACTGTGAGTGGGGGCTGATGGTCATTACTGTGAGGGGGGCTGATGGTCATTACTGTGAGTGGGAGGCTGATGGTCATTTTACTGTGAGTGGGGGGCTTATGGTCATTTTACTGTGAGTTGGGGGGCTGATGCTCATTTTACCGTGTTAGGGCTGATGGTCGTTATTGTGAGTGGGGGCTGATGGTTATTTTACTGTGAGTGGGGGGCTGATGGTCATTACTGTGAGTGGGGGGCTGATGGTCATTACTGTGAGTGGGGGCTGATGGTCATTACTGTGAGTGAGGGGCTGATGGTTATTACTGTGAGTGGGGGTCTGATGGTCACTACTGTGAGTGGGGGGCTGATGGTCATTACTGTGAGTGGGGGGCTGATGGTCATTACTGTGAGTGGGGGGCTGATGGTCATTACTGTGAGTGGGGGGGCTGATGGTCATTACTGTGAGTGGGGGGCTGATGGTCATTACTGTGAGTGGGGGCTGATGGTCATTACTGTGAGTGGGGGGCTGATGGTCATTTTACTGTGAGTGGGGGCTGATGGTCATTACTGTGAGGGGGGCTGATGGTCATTACTGTGAGTGGGAGGCTGATGGTCATTTTACTGTGAGTGGGGGGCTTATGGTCATTTTACTGTGAGTTGGGGGCTGATGGTCATTACTGTGAGTGGGGGGCTGATGGTCATTACTGTGAGTGGGGGGCTGATGGTCATTACTGTGAGTGGGGGGCTGATGGTCATTACTGTGAGTGAGGGGCTGATGGTCATTACTGTGAGTGGGGGTCTGATGGTCACTACTGTGAGTGGGGGGCTGATGGTCATTACGGTGAGTGGGGGCTGATGGTCATTACTTTGAGTGGGGGGCTGATGGTCATTTTACTGTGAGTGGGGGCTGATGGTCATTTTACTGTGAGTGGGGGGGCTGATGGTTATTATACTGCGAGTAGGGGGCTGATGGTCATTTTACTGAGAGTGGGGGGGCTGATGGTCATTAATGTGAGGGGGGGCCGATGGTCATTTTACTGTGAGTGGGGGGCTGATGGTCATTACTGTGAGTGGGGGGGGCTGATGGTCATTACTGTGAGTGGGGGGCTAATGGTCATTACTGTGAGTGGGGGGCTGATGGTTATTTTACTGTGAGTGGGGGCTAATGGTCATTACTGTGAGTGGGGGGCTGATGGTTATTTTACTGTGAGTGGGGGCTGATGGTCATTACTGTGAGGGGGGGCCGATGGTCATTTTACTGTGAATGGGGGCTGATGGTCATTACTGTGAGTGGGGTGCTGATGGTCATTACTGTGAGTGGGGGGGCTGATGGTCATTACTGTGAGTGGGGGGCTGATGGTCATTACTGTGAGTGGGGGCTGATGGTCATTACTGTGAGTGGGGGGCTGATGGTCATTTTACTGTGAGTGGGGCTGATGGTCATTACTGTGAGGGGGGCTGATGGTCATTACTGTGAGTGGGAGGCTGATGGTCATTTTACTGTGAGTGGGGGGGCTTATGGTCATTTTACTGTGAGTTGTGGGGCTGATGCTCATTTTACCGTGTTAGGGCTGATGGTCATTATTGTGAGTGGGGGCTGATGGTTATTTTACTGTGAGTGGGGGGCTGATGGTCATTACTGTGAGTGGGGGGCTGATGGTCATTACTGTGAGTGGGGGGCTGATGGTCATTACTGTGAGTGAGGGGCTGATGGTCATTACTGTGAGTGGGGGTCTGATGGTCACTACTGTGAGTGGGGGGCTGATGGTCATTACTGTGAGTGGGCGGCTGATGGTCATTACTGTGAGTGGGGGGCTGATGTTCATTACTGTGAGTGGGGGGGCTGATGGTCATTACTGTGAGTGGGGGGCTGATGGTCATTACTGTGTGTGGGTGGCTGATGGTCATTACTGTGAGTGGGGGGCTGATGGTCATGTTACTGTGAGTGGGGGGCTGATGGTCATTACTGTGAGTGGGGGGCTGATGGTCATTACTGTGAGTGGGGGGCTGATGGTCATTACTGTGAGTGGGGGGCTGATGGTCATTACTGTGAGTGGGGGGCTGATGGTCATTACTGTGAGTGGGGGCTGATGGTCATTACTGTGAGTGGGGGGCTGATGGTCATTTTACTGTGAGTGGGGGCTGATGGTCATTACTGTGAGGGGGGCTGATGGTCATTACTGTGAGTGGGAGGCTGATGGTCATTTTACTGTGAGTGGGGGGCTTATGGTCATTTTACTGTGAGTTGGGGGGCTGATGCTCATTTTACCGTATGTTGGGGCTGATGGTCATTACTGTGAGTGGGGGCTGATGGTTATTTTACTGTGAGTGGGGGCTGATGGTCATTACTGTGAGTGGGGGGCTGATGGTCATTACTGTGAGTGGGGGGCTGATGGTCATTACTGTGAGTGAGGGGCTGATGGTCATTACTGTTAGTGGGGGTCTGATGGTCACTACTGTGAGTGGGGGGCTGATGGTCATTACGGTGAGTGGGGGCTGATGGTCATTACTTTGAGTGGGGGGCTGATGGTCATTTTACTGTGAGTGGGGGCTGATGGTCATTTTACTGTGAGTGGGGGGGCTGATGGTTACTATACTGTGAGTAGGGGGCTGATGGTCATTTTACTGAGAGTGGGGGGGCTGATGGTCATTACTGTGAGGGGGGGCCGATGGTCATTTTACTGTGAGTGGGGGGCTGATGGTCATTACTGTGAGTGGGGGGGGCTGATGGTCATTACTGTGAGTGGGGGGCTAATGGTCATTACTGTGAGTGGGGGGCTGATGGTTATTTTACTGTGAGTGGGGGCTAATGGTCATTACTGTGAGTGGGGGGCTGATGGTTATTTTACTGTGAGTGGGGGCTGATGGTCATTACTGTGAGGGGGGGCCGATGGTCATTTTACTGTGAATGGGGGCTGATGGTCATTACTGTGAGTGGGGTGCTGATGGTCATTACTGTGAGTGGGGGGGCTGATGGTCATTACTGTGAGTGGGGGGCTGATGGTCATTACTGTGAGTGGGGGCTGATGGTCATTACTGTGAGTGGGGGCTGATGGTCATTTTACTGTGAGTGGGGGCTGATGGTCATTACTGTGAGGGGGGCTGATGGTCATTACTGTGAGTGGGAGGCTGATGGTCATTTTACTGTGAGTGGGGGCTTATGGTCATTTTACTGTGAGTTGGGGGGCTGATGCTCATTTTACCGTGTTAGGGCTGATGGTCATTACGGTGAGTGGGGGCTGATGGTCATTACTTTGAGTGGGGGGCTGATGGTTATTACTGTGAGTGGGGGGCTGATGGTCATTACTGTGAGTGGGGGGCTGATGGTCATTACTGTGAGTGAGGGGCTGATGGTTATTACTGTGAGTGGGGGTCTGATGGTCACTACTGTGAGTGGGGGGCTGATGGTCATTACTGTGAGTGGGCGGCTGATGGTCATTACTGTGAGTGGGGGGCTGATGTTCATTACTGTGAGTGGGGGGGCTGATGGTCATTACTGTGAGTGGGGGGCTGATGGTCATTACTGTGTGTGGGTGGCTGATGGTCATTACTGTGAGTGGGGGGCTGATGGTCATGTTACTGTGAGTGGGGGGCTGATGGTCATTACTGTGAGTGGGGGGCTGATGGTCATTACTGTGAGTGGGGGGCTGATGGTCATTACTGTGAGTGGGGGGGCTGATGGTCATTACTGTGAGTGGGGGGCTGATGGTCATTACTGTGAGTGGGGGGCTGATGGTCATTTTACTGTGAGTGGGGGCTGATGGTCATTACTGTGAGGGGGGCTGATGGTCATTACTGTGAGTGGGAGGCTGATGGTCATTTTACTGTGAGTGGGGGGCTTATGGTCATTTTACTGTGAGTTGGGGGGCTGATGCTCATTTTACCGTATGTTGGGGCTGATGGTCATTACTGTGAGTGGGGGCTGATGGTTATTTTACTGTGAGTGGGGGGCTGATGGTCATTACTGTGAGTGGGGGGCTGATGGTCATTACTGTGAGTGGGGGGGCTGATGGTCATTACTGTGAGTGGGGGGCTGATGGTCATTACTGTGAGTGGGGGGCTGATGGTCATTTTACTGTGAGTGGGGGCTGATGGTCATTACTGTGAGGGGGGCTGATGGTCATTACTGTGAGTGGGAGGCTGATGGTCATTTTACTGTGAGTGGGGGGCTTATGGTCATTTTACTGTGAGTTGGGGGGCTGATGCTCATTTTACCGTATGTTGGGGCTGATGGTCATTACTGTGAGTGGGGGCTGATGGTTATTTTACTGTGAGTGGGGGGCTGATGGTCATTACTGTGAGTGGGGGGCTGATGGTCATTACTGTGAGTGGGGGGCTGATGGTCATTACTGTGAGTGAGGGGCTGATGGTCATTACTGTGAGTGGGGGTCTGATGGTCACTACTGTGAGTGGGGGGCTGATGGTCATTACGGTGAGTGGGGGCTGATGGTCATTACTTTGAGTGGGGGGCTGATGGTTATTACTGTGAGTGGGGGGCTGATGGTCATTACTGTGGGGGGCTGATGGTCATTACTGTGAGTGGGGGGCTGATGGTCATTACTGTGAGTGGGGGGCTGATGGTCATTACTGTGAGTGAGGGGCTGATGGTCATTACTGTGAGTGGGGGTCTGATGGTCACTACTGTGAGTGGGGGGCTGATGGTCATTACGGTGAGTGGGGGCTGATGGTCATTACTTTGAGTGGGGGGCTGATGGTCATTTTACTGTGAGTGGGGGCTGATGGTAATTTTACTGTGAGTGGGGGGGCTGATGGTTATTATACTGTGAGTAGGGGGCTGATGGTCATTTTACTGAGAGTGGGGGGGCTGATGGTCATTACTGTGAGGGGGGGCCGATGGTCATTTTACTGTGAGTGGGGGGCTGATGGTCATTACTGTGAGTGGGGGGGGCTGATGGTCATTACTGTGAGTGGGGGGCTAATGGTCATTACTGTGAGTGGGGGGCTGATGGTTATTTTACTGTGAGTGGGGGCTAATGGTCATTACTGTGAGTGGGGGGCTGATGGTTATTTTACTGTGAGTGGGGGCTGATGGTCTTTACTGTGAGGGGGGGCCGATGGTCATTTTACTGTGAATGGGGGCTGATGGTCATTACTGTGAGTGGGGGCTGATGGTCATCACTGTGAGGGGGGGCCGATGGTCATTTTACTGTGAATGGGGGCTGATGGTCATTACTGTGAGTGGGGTGCTGATGGTCATTACTGTGAGTGGGGGGGCTGATGGTCATTACTGTGAGTGGGGGGCTGATGGTTATTTTACTGTGAGTGGGGGGCTGATGGTCTTCAAGTGGTTTCCACCTCTGAGCTCCAATTGACATTAATAGGGGGCAGTAAATTCCTGCGTCGCTCGTTTGGAATTTTTTTCCTGCGTCTTTTGCATTCGCTTCAACAGCTTAAAAAACGCAAAAAAAAACCCTGTCACATAACGCTATCAATTCTATATCTGCCTCAAAATGACTGAAATCAATGGGAGGCGGAGGCTTTTTTTTCCCGCAAGCGAAAAAACCCTAGAGGGAAAAAGAAGCGTCATGCCCTTTTTTCAGCCATTTCCTTCTCTGACCACTTTTGGTAGAGAAAGTGGTTTTCGCTGCGCTTTTTGCCCTCAATGGTCGCCGAAAAAAACGCGTCAAAGAGAGTGCAGGCAGGTCAAAATCTGCCTCGAAATTTCTAAAGTAATTTTGAGGCAGATTTTTCTGCCTGCATAAAACTGCTTGTGAACATGGCCTTATAATGGTTTTGCTTTATTAGTTATTAGTGTTTTAATAATATTTTTTTTTGTGTTTGTCTTTTTTTTACAGGTTCGGTCGTTGGACTACGTCGGATTCGAGGACTACTTCCATGACAGTGTTTTTTATTTTCAATAAAATGGATAATGAGGGTTGTGTGGGGGGGGGGGGCGGGTTTACTTCAACAAAATATTTTTTCTATGTCTGTATTTTTTATAACTTTATTACTACCGCCTTATTAATGGCTGCCGGCTGATTGACAGTGTCCGTTACTAAGGCGGGGCTTAGTGTTATCCAGTACAGAGGCTATCACTAACCCCCATTATTACCCCGGTACCCACCACCACCAGGGGTGCCGGGAAGAGGCGGGTACTATCCAGAACCTGTCCATCTGAAGTGATGGGCGGGCACTGGGGCGGCCGCAGGCTGGTATCATTAGGCTGAGAACGCCATAAAACAGTGGCCCTTCCCACCCTGGTAATGCTCGGCTGCTGCTGCTTTATTGTATCTGGCTGGTTATGAAAAGTGGTGGGACCCCACGACATTTTTGAAAAAAATAATATTAATTGCAAAGAACAACATGCGCTCCCCACATTTTTCATAACCAGACAGATACAACACAGCAGCAGGGAGCATTACCAGGGTGGGAAGGCCCATTGTTTTTGGGCTTTCTCAGCCTAATAATACCAGCCTGCGGCCGCCCAAGTGCCCGTCCATCGCTTCGGATGGTTGGGTACTGGATTGTACCCGGCTCTTCCTGGCACCCCTGGTGGTGGTGGGTATCGGGATAATAATGGGGGTTAGTGTTGGCCTCTTCACTGGCATGACATTAAGCCCCGCTTAGTAATGGACGCTGTCAATCAGACAGCCGCCATTACTAAGGCAGTAGAAATTAAGTTAAAATAGACACCAACACAGAAAAAATATTTTATTGAAATAAAAAAAAAAACACAACCCTCGTTAATACTTAAAAGCCATGAAATATAAGCCGGAACACGGCTCCACATCTACAGTACACGCTACTTTACAAATTTGGAACAATTTGACTAAATATAAACATCTTGATATGCCACCAAAATAGAGAGAATCCCATTCCAAATCTTGAACGACTTTCTTCCAGATCTTGACATAAACATCTGGATAAACGCAGGGTTAACACATATAGATGATCTATGTACGGAGAATAATCGCTGTTGCTTCTTTGACTTATCATTCAGATACAAACGAGATAAAACTCAATTCTACAAATTTCTACAAATAAGAATTATTATGAGAGAAATTCCATGTCCATGACTTTCCCTACCTGTGCCGGCTTCTACGTACTTAAATGACCAATTAAAAATGATTCAAGGTATTAACACGGTTTATCAGATTGGATCCCAATCACTTACTATTGAAAATCAAACACATAAGGCTGGGTTCACACGTGGCGGAATTTCACTTAAATTCCGCTGCGGACACTCCGCAGCGTTAATCCGCAGCGGAGCCGTTTGTCCATTGACTTACACTTTAATTTAGCAGTGTTCGTTTAGACGATGCGTAAAAGTCCGCTGCGGAGCATAGGCTGCGGAGCGGAATTTGGTGTCCGCAGCATGCTCTGTCTGTTGCGGAGCAGTGGCGGACTCATGGCGGAATTTCTCCATTGACTTCAATGGAGATTCTAATTTCCGCAATGAAGTCCGCAGCTGTCATGCACATGTCATGTGTGCTGCGGATGCGTCTTGCTTTTTTAACTTGACATTTCTTCATTCTGGCTGGACCTATGTATTTCTAGGTCTACAGCCAGACTGAGGAAGTCAATGGGGCTCCCGTAATGACGGGAGCGTTGCTAGGAGACGTCAGTAAATAGTCACTGTCCAGGGTGCTGAAAGAGTTAAGCGATCGGCAGTAACTGTTTCTGCACCCGGGACAGTGACTACCGATCCCAATAGACAGCAACCTGTAAAAAAAATAGACGTTTTTACTTACCGAGAACTCCCTGCTTCTGTCTCCAGTCCGGCCTCCCAGGATGACGTTTCAGTCTAAGTGACGGCTGCAGCCAATCACAGGCTAATAACAGGCTGCAGCCGTCACATGGACTGCCGCGTCATCCAGGGAGGTCGGGCTGGATGCCGAAAGAGGGACGCGTCACCAAGACAACGGGCGGTAAGTATGAATTTCTTTGACTTTCGCAAGGGAAAGTGCTGTCCCTTCTCTCTATCCTGCACTGAATAGGGAGAAGAGAAGCACTTTTCCTGCAGTCCGCAGCAGCTAGTCCGCATCAATTTACTGCACATTTTGTGCAGATCCGCAGCAGAATCTGCAACGCAGATTCTGTGCGGCATTGATGCGGACAGTTGCGGAGGAAATCCGCCACGTGTGGTCATGCCCTAAATCTAAATTGCCGAGAATCATCAAGAATGATATTATACAATATTCTATAGATGATATCTCACTCCGTATAAACTTTCCAGAATATATAGTGATGCACCCCCCCCCCCCCCCCCCCCCCCAATGTTGGAGAAGTTGTAACCATTTAGGATCCATACTACACATATTTTGGGAATGTCCTTTATTATTAACCTGTTGGCAATCAATTAGCGCCCTACTAAATGAGATTACAACTCAAAATATCAACCTCACGCCGGAACTTGTGTTACTACTGCTTGGGATTGATGTTATTCCCAAACAATTCCAAATTGTAATATGTCATATATTAATATCTGTAACGTTCAGATGGAAAACATGTAACGTCCCGACCATCACAGACATCATTAAAAAAGTCAATACAAACTATCAATATGAATATATTTATGCCCGTAGTATACAAAGACATGGCCGGTTCTGTAGAGATCGGTCTGTTGTATACATTTTTTTCTTTATGATGACCTGTACACGTTCTTCATCACATTTATTTTATTTATCTTTCTTTTATTATCCAGATTATTTTGAATTCGATTTTCTCAAAATGTTAAAACTCATAGGAATTAACTATTTCATTTTATTTGAGACTTTAACTATTTACTTCTACCTGCGAGTAGAACTGTTCACATATATTTTCTGATGTCTCAACTGTATAATAAAGACATATTGAAACAGAAAAAACCCCAGAAAAAAAACAGAAAAAAAAAACGCTGTCATGGAAATAGTCCTCGAATCCGAAATAGTCCAATGACCGAACCTGTAAAAAAACATTAAAAAAACAAAAACATTATCCTACTTACCTTCCTGGGTCTGTGACAGTGAACGTAGCAGTGACAGTGACAATGTACTGATGTAACCGGCGGGACGTAATTTGCTCCAGTCGGGAAGAGAGTATTTAAAAAATGTAAATAAATAAACCGTGACCTAATCAATATTAGGAGAAATGGGCCCCAGTGTTCATGTGGGGGCCGGGGAGGGAATGTTAATGGGGTAGCACTGAGCATTTCTTTTAGGGTAAGTTCACACGTTGCGTAATATTGCAGATTTTCCCCAATCGATTTCATCGTGAAAAATCGGCAGCATAATACAGTAGCAGCAGAGAGGAGGAGGTTTATATAAATCTCATCCACGCGCTGAATAAAAAACCCACCGATAAACCGTTCATAAATTGACCTGCGGTGCGTTTGTTTAATCCGCAGCATGTCCATTTATGCTGCGGGATCGCTGGATTTCTGTTGCAGGTTTTCCCCATTGAATTCATTGGGGAGGTAAAACCCACAACAAATAGCACAAGTTGTGATTTTTGCGGCGAAAAAAAAATGCTTTATTGGGGGCGTCAGCACTAGATGTGCCTAGGGCCGCACCAACTCCAAATACGCTCCTGACTGTGCTTAATACTTTTTTGTTAGCCACAACTGATTTATTTAAAAAATCCCCTAATACTGGAAGTACTGGTGACGCCTGGTCTGCCAATATTAATATTAGTCAGGCAGGACTGTTATTATCCCTCCTACAAGCACCCCAGGTTTGGAATAGGGTGTTGGGGTTCCACAAGTTTGTATTATAGAAGCTTTAACTTGTGAATTATCAGCTTTAGGTTTCCACTTAACACGGAGTATTAAAGAAACAATATGGTGTAATGAGTCTGTAGAGATACTGTCAATACTGCCATCAGCTAAAGAGTTTATTATTAAACATGAAAATAAATCAGAAGAGAAGAAGAGAAGAGAAGAAGAGAAGAGAAGAAGAGAAGAAGCAAAGAGAAGAGAATAGAAGAAGCGAAGAGAAGAAGAGAAGAGAAGAAGAGAAGAGGAGAAGAGAAGAGTAGAAGAGAAGAGTAGAAGAGAAGAAGAGAAGAGAAGAGGAGAAGAGAAGAAGAGAAGAGTAGAAGAGAAGAGTAGAAGAGAAGAGTAGAAGAGAAGAGTAGAAGAGAAGAGGAGAAGAGAAGAGTAGAAGAGAAGAGGAGAAGAGAAGAGTAGAAGAGAAGAGGAGAAGAGAAGAGTAGAAGAGAAGAAGAGAAGAGAAGAGAAGAAGAGAAGAGAAGAGAAGAGAATAGAAGAAGGGAAGAGAGGAGAAGAGAAGAGAAGAGAAGAAGGGAAGGGAAGAGAGGAGAAGAGAAGAAAAGACAAGAGAAGAAGAGAAGAGAAGAAGAGAAGAGAAGAACATTCCAAAATCCTCTAGTAACTGGCTGCAGGGTTTTTGTATAGTTGCGGTTGTTTTAAATGAGAAATCACTAATAAATTCTGCCGGTCTGTTTGTGCCTATAGGAAGTTTGTGGGTACGTCATGGTTCACTTATGACAAATTATTCAGGCAGAACATCGCGGAGTTATATGGGGAGTTAAGGATGTTGGTGTTAGGGATCTGCCAGGTACTTCATCTAGGTATACTCCTGGCATTAATCAATCCACACCTGAGGCCAGACCTGTTCGACTGACACCATCTCCCACCAACCAGGGTGGCAGGCTCAGGAGTGGGAGAGCCTATCGCGGCCTGGTCTGTCGGAGTTAGCTCCGCCCCCTGTCCTTTATTACCTGCCCTGTTCTCTCCCTCAGTGCTTGTAATTCTTTTGGATTCCTGGCCCCACTGCTGCTTGCTCCAGCCTGCTTCTGCCGTGCTTCTGCCTTGCTGCAGTTCTGCTTGACCTGCTTTGCTTTGCCCCTGGCTTGCTTCTGTCTCCGTGCCCGCTCGGGTGTACTCACTTCGTCCTGGTCCTGACTGTTGGTTCGCCGCTCCGTTTCCTCGTGGCGTTCCGTGGCTACTGCCCCTTCCCTTGCGTGTTCCCTGTTTGTTTTCCTGTGCACTTAGACAGCGTAGGGACCGCCGCCCAGTTGTACCTCGTCGCCTAGGGCGGGTCGTTGCAAGTAGGCAGGGACAGGGCGGTGGGTAGATTAGGGCTCACTTTCCCTTCACCTCCTTCCTGCCATTACATAATTACAAGCCCTTACCTAGTCTACCATTTCTCCTACGCTGACGCTATCATGGACCCCCTTGAGACCCTGATCCAGCAGATGCAGGGCCTCTCCCTACAGGTCCAGGCCCTGGCCCAAAGGGTCAATCAGGGTGACGCTGCTTTAGTAGTACCCCTCACCTCACCTCTAGAACCCGACCTCAAGTTACCTGACCGGTTTTCAGGGGACCGTAAGACGTTTCTCTCCTTCCGGGAGAGTTGCAGACTGTATTTCCGCCTAAAGCCCCACTCCTCAGGTTCCGAGAACCAGCGGGTGGGTATCATCATATCCCGACTCCAGGAAGGGCCCCAAGAGTGGGCCTTCTCCTTGGCTCCTGACGCCCCTGAACTTTCCTCTGTTGATCGTTTTTTCTCTGCCCTCGGACTCATTTACGACGAGACTGACAGGACTGCTTTAGCCGAGAGTCAGCTGGTGACCTTACGTCAGGGTAGGAGACCGGTTGAGGAATACTGTTCTGATTTTAGGAAGTGGTGCGTAGCTTCTCAGTGGAACGATCCGGCCCTAAGGTGCCAGTTTAGGTTAGGATTATCTGACGCCCTGAAGGATCTGCTGGTTAGCTACCCCTCGTCTGACTCCCTTGACCAGGTTATGGCCCTAGCAGTACGACTTGACCGACGTCTCAGGGAACGTCAGCTAGAACGCTTCAGTGTGCTCCCCTCTGACTTTTCTGCGATCCCCCCCGAGGTCCCGTCTCCTCGCCCCTCCACGGAGGACTCGGAGGTACCTATGCAACTCGGGGCCTCCATGTCCCCTCGACAACGTAGGGAGTTTCGCAGAATGAATGGTCTCTGCTTCTACTGTGGGGACGACAAGCATCTACTGAACACCTGTCCCAGGCGCAAGAATAAGAAGCCGGAAAACTTCCGCGCCTAAGTGATCATCGGGGAGGTCACTTGGGCGCACAGGTATTTCCCGTTAATGTGAAACGCAATAAAATTTTGCTTCCCTTTCAGGTCTCGTTTGCTGGCCGGTCTGCCACGGGCAGTGCTTTCGTGGATTCTGGCTCATCTGCTAATATCATGTCTGTGGAATTTGCTATGTCTCTAAAGATGCCTTGTATTGATTTACCTTATCCTATCCCTGTAGTAGGAATCGACTCAACTCCCCTTGCTAATGGTTATTTTACTCAGCATACTCCTGTTTTTGAACTCCTGGTTGGCTCCATGCATTTGGAGCAGTGCTCTGTACTGGTGATGCAGGGATTATCGTCTGATCTGGTTTTAGGCCTTCCCTGGTTGCAGTTGCATAATCCCACGTTTGATTGGAATACTGGGGATCTCACCAAATGGGGTAATGAATGTCTTATGTCATGTCTTTCTGTTAACTCTATTTCTCCCCGGGAGGAGGTAAACACGCTTCCTGAGTTTGTTCAGGACTTCGCCGATGTGTTTTCTAAGGAGGCCTCCGAGGTGTTGCCCCCCCATAGAGATTACGATTGCGCTATCGATTTGGTGCCTGGTGCCAAGCTTCCTAAGGGTAGGATATTTAATCTTTCATGTCCTGAACGTGAAGCTATGAGGGTGTATATCCAAGAATGCCTGGCCAAGGGTTTCATTCGCCCCTCGACTTCTCCTGTAGGTGCTGGCTTCTTCTTCGTGGGGAAGAAGGATGGTGGTCTTAGGCCGTGCATTGATTATCGTAACCTGAATAAGGTCACCGTAAGGAACCAGTACCCACTTCCTTTGATTCCGGATCTTTTTAATCAGGTTCAGGGAGCCCAATGGTTTTCTAAGTTCGATCTACGGGGGGCATATAACCTTATCCGCATCAAAGAGGGGGATGAGTGGAAAACTGCGTTCAACACACCCGAGGGTCATTTCGAATACCTGGTCATGCCCTTTGGGTTGTGTAATGCCCCTGCTGTCTTCCAGAATTTTATTAATGAAATCCTGAGAGAGTACCTGGGTAATTTTCTTGTTGTGTACCTTGATGACATACTGGTGTTTTCCAAGGACTGGTCCTCCCACGTGGAGCATGTCAGGAAGGTGCTCCAGGTCCTTCGGGAGAATAATCTGTTTGCTAAGACTGAAAAATGTGTCTTTGGGGTACAGGAGATACCATTTTTAGGGCAAATCCTCACTCCTCATGAATTCCGCATGGACCCTGCCAAGGTTCAAGCTGTGGCGGAATGGGTCCAACCTGCCTCCCTTAAGGCGTTACAGTGTTTTTTAGGGTTCGCCAACTATTACAGGAGATTTATTGCCAACTTCTCGGTCGTCGCTAAGCCTCTTACGGACCTTACCCGCAAGGGTGCTGATGTCCTCCATTGGCCCCCTGAGGCCGTCCAGGCCTTTGAGACTCTCAAGAAGTGCTTTATCTCGGCCCCCGTGCTGATTCAGCCCAACCAAGAGGAGCCATTTATTGTGGAGGTTGACGCTTCCGAGGTGGGAGTGGGGGCCGTCTTGTCCCAGGGTACCAGCTCCCTCACCCATCTCCGCCCCTGTGCTTACTTCTCTAGGAAGTTTTCGCCCACGGAGAGTAACTATGATATTGGCAACCGCGAACTTCTAGCCATTAAATGGGCTTTTGAGGAGTGGCGGCACTTCCTGGAGGGGGCCAGACACCAGGTAACGGTCCTTACGGATCACAAGAATCTGGTTTTCCTAGAATCGGCCCGGAGGCTTAATCCTAGACAAGCTCGGTGGGCACTATTCTTTACCAGATTTAATTTCTTGGTTACCTATAGGGCTGGGTCCAAGAATATTAAGGCTGATGCTCTGTCACGTAGTTTCATGGCCAATCCTCCTTCCGAGAAGGATCCTGCTTGTATTTTACCCCCTGGTATAATCGTCTCTGCCACGGATTCTGATTTAGCTTCTGATATCGCGGCTGATCAGGGTGCAGCTCCCGGGAACGTCCCTGGGGACAAACTGTTTGTTCCCCTGCAATACCGGCTGAGGGTACTCAGGGAAAACCATGACTCCGCTCTATCTGGTCATCCTGGCATCTTGGGCACCAAACACCTCATTACCAGAAACTATTGGTGGCCTGGGTTGCCTAAAGATGTTAGGGCTTACGTCGCCGCTTGTGAGGTTTGCGCTAGGTCCAAAACCCCTAGGTCCCGACCTGCGGGCCTACTATGTTCCTTGCCCATTCCCCAGAGACCTTGGACCCATATCTCCATGGATTTTATCACCGATTTGCCTCCATCTCAGGGCAAGTCGGTGGTGTGGGTGGTAGTCGACCGCTTCAGCAAGATGTGCCACTTTGTGCCCCTTAAGAAGCTACCTAACGCCAAGACGTTAGCTTCTTTGTTTGTGAAACACATCCTGCGTCTCCATGGGGCCCCAGTCAATATCGTTTCTGACAGAGGGGTACAATTTGTTTCCTTATTTTGGAGAGCTTTTTGTAAAAAGTTGGAGATTGATCTGTCCTTCTCCTCCGCCTTCCATCCCGAAACTAATGGCCAAACGGAAAGGACCAACCAATCCCTGGAACAATATTTAAGGTGTTTCATCTCTGACTGTCAATTCGATTGGGTCTCATTCCTTCCCCTTGCTGAATTTTCCCTGAATAACCGGGTCAGTAACTCGTCAGGGGTCTCCCCGTTTTTCTGTAATTTCGGGTTTAACCCAAGGTTCTCCTCCGTCTCCCCTGGTTGTTCCAATAATCCTGAGGTAGAGGATGTTCATTGGGAACTGTGCACTGTCTGGGCCCAGGTTCAGAAGAACCTAGAGGCGTCCCAGAGCGCACAAAAGATTCAGGCGGATAGTAGACGTTCTGCTAACCCCCGGTTTGTCGTCGGGGATTTGGTCTGGTTGTCGTCCAGGAACTTGCGCCTTAAGGTCCCGTCCAGGAAGTTTGCTCCCCGATTTATTGGACCTTATAAGATCATTGAAGTCCTCAACCCTGTATCCTTCCGTCTGGACATCCCCCCATCCTTTCGCATACATGACGTCTTCCATGCCTCCCTCCTTAAACGCTGCTCCCCGTCCTGGTCCCCCTCGAGGATACCTCCTGTTCCCGTTCTCACCCCTGAGGGGGTGGAATTCGAGGTGGCCAAGATTATGGACAGTAGGATGGTCCAGGGCTCCCTCCAGTACCTGGTCCATTGGAGAGGATACGGGCCGGAGGAGAGGACTTGGGTACCTGCCCGTGATGTTCACGCTGGGGTATTGATCAGGAGGTTCCACCTTCTCTTCCCCACTAAACCGGGTCCCCTTAGTAAGGGTCCGGTGGCCCCTCATAAAAGGGGGAGTACTGTTAGGGATCTGCCAGGTACTTCATCTAGGTATACTCCTGGGATTAATCAATCCACACCTGAGGCCAGACCTGTTCGACTGACACCATCTCCCACCAACCAGGGTGGCAGGCTCAGGAGTGGGAGAGCCTATCGCGGCCTGGTCTGTCGGAGTTAGCTCCGCCCCCTGTCCTTTATTACCTGCCCTGTTCTCTCCCTCAGTGCTTGTAATTCTTTTGGATTCCTGGCCCCACTGCTGCTTGCTCCAGCCTGCTTCTGCCGTGCTTCTGCCTTGCTGCAGTTCTGCTTGACCTGCTTTGCTTTGCCCCTGGCTTGCTTCTGTCTCCGTGCCCGCTCGGGTGTACTCACTTCGTCCTGGTCCTGACTGTTGGTTCGCCGCTCCGTTTCCTCGTGGCGTTCCGTGGCTACTGCCCCTTCCCTTGCGTGTTCCCTGTTTGTTTTCCTGTGCACTTAGACAGCGTAGGGACCGCCGCCCAGTTGTACCTCGTCGCCTAGGGCGGGTCGTTGCAAGTAGGCAGGGACAGGGCGGTGGGTAGATTAGGGCTCACTTTCCCTTCACCTCCTTCCTGCCATTACAGTTGGGGCCTATGGCTAAACCTTATGTTGCCACAGAGGTCTTCATCTAATTCTTCATCTAATACTTCATCTAATTCTTCATCTAATTCTTCATCTAATTCTTCATCTAATTCTTCATTTAATTCTTCATCTAATTCTTATTCTACACGTACTCGCACTTTTCGTAAAGGAGTTTGTTTCGCCTTCAAAGAAGGTCAATGTAAGTGGCTTAATAACTGTAGATATGACCACGAATGTTCGTTCTGTGCTGGGACCCCTCATATGGGTAAATGCCAAACAACCTAATGCACAATAACCTAATGCCAAAGAGTTCTTACCTAAGAGCACTGACGCCAGTGAGATGTCCAGAATGCTTCCCTGGTTAGAAATGTACCCAGAGAAAGTGAAAGCGGAGCTCATTAAATCGGGCTTTAGTTGTGGCTTTTATGGGCCAGAGTTCCCAGGTGTTGGTTGCAATTGGGTTAACAATCTGAAGTCAGTTGATTTACATACAGTGGATATAAAAAGTCTACACACCCCGGTTACAATGCCAGGTATTTGTCATGTTACAATATCAGTACAAGATAAATCATATCAGAACATTTTCCACCTTTAATGTCACCTATAATCTGTACAATTGTATTCAAAAACAAACTGAAATCTTTTAAGGTGGAAAAATAAAAATAAAGAGCAAAAATAATAAATTAACACTTTGTTGAATTCCTCTTTGACTTTATGAAGCATTCAGTCTTTTTGGGTAGAAGTCGATCACATGGCACATCCTGACTTCGCATCTCCTCTGTACGGCCCCCTCCAGGTCACCCCACAGATTGTCAGTGGGATTCAGGTCTGGGTTCCGGCTGATCTTCTTCTTTTGTTGCTTTGGGTTGTCATGCTGAAAGGTAAAATTTCTCCTCATCTTCAGTTTTTAGCGGAGGCTGCAGGCTTTGTGCCAATATTGACTGATATTTGGAACTGTTCATAATTCCCTTCACTAAAGCCCCAGTTCCAGATGCAGAAAAACAGCCCCAAAGTATAATGCTGCCTCACCCTGCTCCATAATGCTGCCCCCACCGTGCTCCATAATGCTGCCCCCGCCGTGCTCCATAATGCTGCCATGCCGTGCTCCATAATGCTGCCCCCACCATGCTCCATAATGCTGCCCCCACCATGCTCCATAATGCTGCCCCCACCATGCTCCATAATGCTGCCCCCACCGTGCTCCATAATGCTGCCTCCACCATGCTCCATAATGCTGCCTCCACCATGCTCCATAATGCTGCCCCCATCGTGCTCCATAATGCTGCCTCCAACATGCTCCATAATGCTGCCCCCACCATGCTCCATAATGCTGCCTCCACCATGCTCCATAATGCTGCCCCCACCATGCTCCATAATGCTGCCTCCACCGTGCTCCATAATGCTGCCCCCACTGTGCTCCATAATGCTGCCTCCACGTGCTCCATAATGCTGCCTCCACCGTGCTCCATAATGCTGCCTCCACCGTGCTCCATAATGCCGCCTCCACCGTGCTCCATAATGCTGCCTCCACCATGCTCCATAACGCTGCCTCCACCATGCTCCATAACGCTGGCTCCAACATGCTCCATAATGCTGCCTCCACCATACTCCATAACGCTGCCTCCACCATGCTCCATAATGCTGCCTCCACCGTGTTTCGTAATGCTGCCTCCACCGTGCTCCATAATGCTGACTCCGCCATGCTCCATAACGCTGTCTCCACCATGCTCTATAATGCTGCCTCCACCGCGCTCCATAATGCTGCCTCCACCATGCTCCATAATGCTGCCTCCACCACGATCCCTAATGCTGCCTTCACCATGCTCCATAATGCTGGTTCCACCATGCTCCATAATGCTGCCTCCACCGTGCTCCATAATGCTGCCTCCACCGTGCTCCATAATGCTGCCTCCACCGTGCTCCATAATGCTGCCTCCACCGTGCTCTATAATGCTGCCTCCACCATGCATACATTTTCCCACATGCTTTTGGCAGACTTGATGTAGGTCTTTGCAGAACATAGCCGAGTTTGGATGTTTTTCTTTGTTAGAAAAGGCTTCAGTCTTGCCACCCTCCCCCACAGCCCAGACATATGAAGAAGATGCGAGATTGTTGTCACATGCACTACACAACCAATGCCTGCCAGAAAGTCCTGAGCTACTTTAATGTTGCTGTAGGCCTCTTTGTAGCCTCCCGGACCAATATTCGTCTTGTCTTTTTATCAACTTTTGAGGGACATCCTGTTATTGGTAATGTCACTATTGTGCCAAATGTATCCACTTCTTGATGACGTCTTCACTGTGTTCCATGGTAGATCTAATGCCTTGGAAATTCTTTGGTACCCTTCACCTGACTGATGCCTTTCTACAATCAGATCGCTTTGATGTGTTGTAAGCTTTTTACGGATCACAGCTTTTACTGTAACATGCAACAAAGAAAATGTCAGTAAAATCCTAATAGAGGAGCTGAACTTTATATGGGGTTACTCCGAATCACTATGTAAAGGGAAGTGTTTTCTATGTCAGATATTAGTTAGGTGTATATCTGTGCCCTCTGGGGGAGAAGACATTAGAACAAATCCAGGAAGCACGAAGTTCCAACTGCTTCCATCCCCCTCACCAGGTAATGTGATTCCATGAGGTAGCCATAAGCCAATGCCCTCCCCCTTGCACGTGCATGAGCATGTGATGTTACACAGATGTGCACGGAAGGGTTTTAAAAGGACAAACGGTCCCACACTTCGCTCTCTTGTTGCCTGCTCCCCGGCTCCCAACGGACTCCCCTTCCCTCCTGGTCTGCTCTTCCCTCATGGCCCTTCCTGATAGACCACACCAACTTGGGCCACATGAACCGCTAAGTATCTTCTCCCCCTATACACCCTAAGTAACCATTTCTCCCCAGCTCCTCACCTGCGCATTCCCATACCCTGTTAACCCTTGTAGCCCTGAGTTCCCTAAATAACCCTTGCAGCCCTGAGTAACCTCTGCAGTAACTTGCTTTCCCACTATTTACCTGCTCTCCCCTGGCATACAGCAACCCATTCCCCTTGTTAACCCTTTATCCTCCTGAGTTCCTAAGTTAACCCTTGCTGTGCCTGTTACCTGATTAACCCTTAGTGTACAGGGATAGTTATTGCTAGGTGGAAGTGGGACAGAAACAGTGAGCATGTTCATGTGTATTGTATTGTAACGTAACTGTATTCATATGTATGTTTAGATAAGTGGGTGGTGGGATTTTACTGTACTACGTATAGTGTGAGTATACTCAGTATAGGTTAACGTGTTATATGTATAGGGGTATACTGATACTATACTCTGATCAGTTACTGTGTTCTGTGTTTGGTGTATTTTATATATAAGTGTGATTATTGTTAGTAATAAATATTAGCCTTTATTTACTACACAATTGTATTTACTGTACGGTCTTATTCCCTTGAGTAGCAGCAAAGCAAGTAGATTAACGTTAGTATAAGGAAAAGGTAGGGAAACTAGGCGTAACCCTAGTGACCCTGATAATAAAGGAGGTAGTAATGGTGGGAGACACAAGCAAGTGAAATCCACCATTAGACCAGCCCTTGTACACACTATAAATAATGGCAGCTGAGTACTGACTACTATTTAACATGAGCTTAAATCTGATTGGCTAATTCTGAGCACAACCACATCCCCAATTATAAGACAGTGTTCACACTTATGCAATCACATTACTGTAGTTTTGTTATTTTTATTTTTCCCCTCTAAATGATTTCAGTTTGTTTTTCAGTTGGAATTCTACAGATTATGGGTCACATTAACGATGGAAAAAGTTCTGAAATGATTCATCTTGGACTGATTTTTTTGAAATGACAAAACCTGGCAATTTTAACAGCGATGTGTAGACTTTTATATCCACTGTTTGTTGATTGTTAAAGGGAAGGTGTCATGAATTTATTTTTTTTATATATAATATTGCTTTTAATATGATATTAACATAAATTTTATTTATTTGTGTTCTCATGTTTTACTTTTTACTTTTTTCTTACTATTACTTCTCTATGGGGGCAGCCATTCTTTTCATCTCTGTATGTGTCGATTAACGACACATACAGAGATGGAATACGGCACATACAACCCCATAGAGAATGCAAATGGGAGCCGTTCCATTCTCTGAAGTGTACGCTGTCTGTGTGGGAACGGCGCATGCACCGCTCCCACATAGACCAAAACGAAGCTAGTTCGCAGCGCGAAATCCGGCGCCATTTTCATGTGGACTTGAAGCCGCGGCCGTACAGTAAGATGACCACTTCCGGCCGCGGCTTCCGGCCATATGTTCAAGGAAGCGAAGGCGCAGGGAATAGGAACGGAGGCGGCGGCGGCGGAAGGAGTAGGTAATCTATATTCGTGTATGTGATGTGTGTATTATGTTCGTGTATGTTCGTGTGATACTGTCTGCTGAGCACTGTATCTAATCCTCCTACACTGTGCAGTCGCTCAGAAGATGGTGGCACACAGTGTAGGAGGTTTGAAGATTCAAACCCCTCCTTCTCCTGGCACTAGCCAGAAGAAGGGAGGGGGGACTGTGTGGGGACACTAGAGAGAGTGTGTCCACTCCAAATTTGCAGCATAAATCAATGAGGTTGCTTTACCACATTGACCATACTGCAATTTTTGGAACTGCTCCCTCTAGTGGCCAGCACATGGAAATGTTATAAATTAGAATCTAATTTATAATATTTCCTAACTTGTGAAAAAATGTAAAAAATTAAAACAATGTGTAATCACTCAAATACGAATTGTTTAACTAAAAAAAAAAAATGTTCTAGCGACACATTCCCTTTAAGAAGTTGTAGATGGTAGGATTGCTGGCCCTTTAGTTCTCCTCCCTTTCAGAATTTTAGGCTGTCCCCCTAAGAAAGAACCAAACGCTCATCATTTAATACATCATCTATCTCATCCTAATAAATTGTCATTGAATGATGATATTGACCAGTCTTCAGCTTCAGTAGAATTTTCTTCTTTTGACTCGGCATTGGGTTTTTTAAGACGTTTCGGTCAGTCGGCATTATTAGCTAAAGCCAATATTAAATCTGCATTCAGAATTTTACCAGTTTGCACTAAAGGATTTAACTCGTTAGGATTTTAATTTAATGGTAGCTTTTATTTTGACAAATCTCTCCCCATGGGTTTTACGTTGTCATGCTTTTATTTTGAGACATTTTCTAGTTTTATCGAATGGGTCGTGTCAAAGGAGGATTCTGGAGGTGGAATTTGACATTATTTCGATGACATTCTTTTTATTGGAAGTTCTGGTTCTTCTGAATGTTTTTTAGTTCTACAATCGTTTTGTGATTTGGCTGATTGTTTTGGGCATCCCGTTAGCAAAAGAAAAGAGGGTTTTACCTTGTACTTGTCTTGTATTTCTTGGTATCACTATTGACACTGGATTTATGGAGTTTCGTTTACCTCCAGATAAGCTGGTAAAAATGTGCAATCTTTAACCCCTTAGTGTCTAAGCCTGTTTTGGCCTTGTGGACACAGATGATTTTTGCAAATCTGACGTGTCACTTTATGTGGTAATAACTCCGGAATGCTTTTGCCTATCCTAGCGATTCTGAGATTGTTTTCTCGTGACATATTGTACTTTATGTTAGTGAAAAAATGTGGTCGATAAATTCAATATTTATTTGTGAAAAACTTCAAATTGTAGCAAAAATTAGCATTTTTCTAAATTTAAATGTACCAAAAAAAGCGATTTTGGCACTTTAAATTCTTTATTTCTTACAGCGTTCACCGTGCGCAATAAATTACGTTTTACTTTATTCTGCGGGTCGGTACGATTACGCCGATACCATATGTGTATCGTTTTTTACGTTTTGCAGCGTTTGTACAATAAAATTACGTTTCTATAAAATAATTTATTTTCTGAGACACCATATTCTGAGCCGTAACTTTTTTATTTTTTCGTCATAAAAAAGCTGTGGGAGGTCTTGTTTTTTGCGGGACGGGTTGTAGTTTTTATTGGTACTATTTTGGGGTAAATGCGACTTTTTGATCACTTTTTATTCTATATCTTGGAAGGGGTGGTGACCAAAACATAGCGATGCTGACATAGTTTTCCGTTTATTTTGTTTGCGGCGTTCACTGTGCGGAAAAAATAACATTATGGTTTCATAGTTTGGGTCGTTACGAACACGGTGATACCAAATATGTGTACTTTTTTTAACGTTTTCATTTTTTCCCTATAATAAGAGACTTATTATGGAAAAACAAAAACTTTTATTTTTACACTTTTATAAAACATTTTTATTAACTTTTTACACTCCTATTTTTTTGTTTATTAACTTTTTTTTTTTACTTTTTACACTTTCTTTTTTTTACCTGCAGCTCTGATCGCTGCTAAAATTCGGTGACAGTGTGCACCGGAAAAACTCAGTAACTATACGTCCTCGTACGGGAAGTAACCTCCTGCAACGACGTACAGTTACTTACTCGTGCGGGTAGGGGTTAAAGTGTAATGTTGAGATGTAAGAAAGTTACTTTAAGAGAATTACAATCGTTACTATATCTTTGTTACTAGAGTAATTTTTAGAGTAGTATTTGCTACTAGGAATTTTCTCTAGAAGATTGTTTATAGCTACAAGAGGCCATAACCCCTTCCCCCCTCAGTCATTTTTTGGATTATCACTTTTGTTTTTTCCTCCCCACCTTCCAAAAGCTATAATTTTTTTATTTTTTCATCTATATAGCCATTTGAGGGTTTGTTTTTTTGTGGGACAAGCTGTAGTTTTTCATGGCACCATTATGTGTGGTTTATTGTGAGTCCTTAGCAGAGAGGAATGATTCTGTAATCAGGTACCACAGGTTGTGTCTCCAGCCTATGGACAATCAAATGAGTCAGAGGTGCAGCCACAAGACATAAAGTGTCCTTATTGTCACCATCACTCAGCTAGAGACCAGCAAACCAATCAGATCCAATTATCTCCCCCCCCCCCCCCCCCCCGTGTCCTCATCCCGTCTGTGGCAGACAATAGTTGGGCAACACACATAATAGTACAAAAGACACAACTCACATACAGACAGTAGGAATACAAACTAAAGTCATTATAACAAATGATGGTGACTAGAAACTGAAAAGATGTTCCTCCCCCTGAGGGGTATATGAGGGTTGGTCCTGGGGAGGAAGGAGATCTCCTGGATGGAGACTTTACTGAGAGCCAAAGCTGAGGCCGGCGCTCTGAGGAGTTTCCTGTGATCGCCTGATTTTGTGGACTGTGTGTTGTTCCTGCAGTGAAGGCGACTTGTTCTGTCAGTATTGGATACAATAAACCCTGTTGGAGTTGTCCTGTCGTCACTGGCTCTGTTGACCGTGTATTAACCTAACGAACCCCATGACACCCGGCTATGCTGGTTAAGTGCGCTGATTCATTGATTAACCACTCATGCGGTTTTTTTCTTGACTGACTAACCCATTTGTATTGTGCTGCCTTTTGGATTCAAGGAAAGGACAATTACGGGTAAGACAATTTTAGCAATGTCTACTTTATGTTTGCATCGTTTTCTGAACATTCTTTTCTTTTTCTAGGACGTTACAAGACTTAGAAATTTAGCAGCAATTTCTCACATTTTCAAGAAAATCTCAAAAGGTTATTTTTACAGGGGCCAGTACAGATGTGAAGTGGCTTTGATGAGCCTGATAATTTAGAAAGTCCCCATAAATCACCCCATTTTGAAAACTGCACCCCTCAAAGTATTCAAAACAGCATTTATAAAGTTACTTAACGCTTTAGGCGTTTCACAGGAATTAAAGCAACATAGAGGTGAGATTTACTAATTTCATTTTTTTTTTGCCAAAATTAAATTGTAATCTCTTTGTTCTGTAACACAGAACGTTTTACCAGAGAAATACAACTCAATATTTATTGCCCAGATTCTGCAGTTTTTAGAAATATCCCACATGTGAGATAAACACCGGCCTCAGAATCAAAGGAGCACCTACAGGATTTTGGGCTTTCTTTTTTTTTATATAATATATTTTAGGCACCATGTCAGGTTAGAAGAGGTCTTGTAATGCCAAATAAGTGGAACCCCCCCCCCCCCAAAGACCCTTATTTTGGAAACTACACCCCACAAAGAATTTATCTAGGGGTATAGTGAACATTTAGACCACACAGGTTTATTGCTAAATGTATTTGAATTCGTCTGTGAAAATGAAAATCGCCTTTTGTTCTGAAAAAACATAGAAGGAATGCAAGGAATAAAGGAGAAAAAGCGCCCCAACATTTGTAAAGCTATTTGGGGTACTTTTTCTCCAAACATATGGGGTATTGCCTGATTATGGCAATACCCCATATATGGTAATAAACTGCTGTTTAGGCACACGGCAGGGCTCAGAACAGAAGGAGCGCCATTTGGATTTTGGAGCGCAGATGTTGCTGCATTGGTGTCTGGGTGCCATGTCGCATTTGCAAAGCAGTAGAAATTCCCTAGATGTGACCCTATTTCCGAGACTCTACCCCTCTAGGAATTAAATTAGGGGTGTAGTGAGTATTTTGACCTGAGATGGAAGCCTGGACTTTATCATCCATTTTAAAAATTTATTCTCTAATCTTAAATCTATTTAAGTTTTTGCAGTTCTGCAGTTTTGTTCTTCTTTTGAAATGTCTCACCGCAAGCTGAAAAGATACGTCCTCTTTCTTAGACAGACTATGAATCTGCTGCATAGCTAAAAATATGATGGGTCTTAGCACGTAGCTAAAATATGTGATGATTACAATTATGACAAAACACGTGATATAATGTGATATAATATGATATAATGTGATATAATATGATATAATGTGACATATTTTACCTCCTGTAAGCGGCTCGTTTTCGGTGTAGAGGACGAGCGGGTCGGAGGATCCAGGAGGAGACGCGGTTCGTCAAAGGTAGTAGCCCCCGGGAGCTTGGAGTGGGTGTTTGAGTCGGCAGTTGAGCGGCACGACCCACGGCAGTGTGTCAGTTTTGTGCGGCTGTGTAGCCGTGAATGAGCCGGCAGTGAGTGACCTAGCGCTGGATGACGAGAGGAGAGGAATCGTGAGGAGTTCTAGGTGGATGTCTCGGTGAACCAGCGCTCCAGCACAGGGGTAGGAGGAAGCGGTGTCCTGGCTGTGAGAGAGCCAGACCTCCAGGTACGTGTGCTCCAGGTGCTGTTGGTCTGGCTGTGAGAGAGCCAGACCACGTGGTACACAGACCGAGAAGTGTAGGTGAACAGATGAAAAAGTCTGTGGGGTGCCTGGAGAGAAGGAGGCGCGGTGTTGGACCCGCTGTGAGAGAGCAGGACCGCATGGTGCATTGACCTAAACCGCAGGGGGCCGGCAGTGAAAGACTGAGGAGTGTCTGGAGGGAAGTTGGAGGAAGTGCTGGTCTGGCTGTGAAAGAGCACGGACCAGCAATGACTTTGAATTCCTGCTGGAGAGATGAGAACCTGCTGGTAAACTACTGGAGGCCTGCCGGAGAGGTGAGAACCTGCTGGTAAACTACTGGAGGCCTGCCGGAGAGGTGAGAACCTGCTGGTAAACTACTGGAGGCCTGCCGGAGAGGTGAGAACCTGCTGGTAAACTACTGGAGGCCTACCGGGGAGGTGCCTGTCCGCCATTACTTGACATTCATTGCCAGCACGGACAGAGGGGCCCATGCCGGATTGATGAGCCAACCAGTGCGAAAAAGGATGGAGGGATTAGGAGGGCTGTTTTGCCACATGCTGTTTTCCATTTTTTCCATACTTCCAATATTATCCTTATTGAGGATGCAGTTAGGGGAATCTGATTTATCATCGTGCCTTAAATCATCTGGTTATTCCATGGAGATAGCGGACACTCAGGACTCCGGAAGTCCAAAGGGACCTCAGTATTCTGGAGGAATAAAGGAGGAACTGTTTGCGGATTCTAAACAGGAATTGAATTGTTTTTCTGTGGTTTTTAGCAGGGCTACCATTGTTGTGATTAAATATTCAAGGAGAGAGTTAATACAGATTCGTAAGGATATGCCGAAAGGCATTATTAAATTAGTGAGGATTCCTAGGGAAGTATGGAGGCCGTTTAGGGGGTGCAGGGCGGACCATAAGGTACTGGCAAAATGAAGGAGGTATAAACTGGCGCTTCCACCTGTTCTAATGGGAAATGTGAGGTCTCTTGGAAATAAAATGGACGAGCTGGTAGCAATGGGGTTGTTTGTTCGTGATGTGAGGGAGTGTAGTATTTTGGCTTTTACCAAGACGTGGCTCCACAGGGATATAACCGATGCAAGTATTGAAGTTCCAGGGTACGAATTAGTAAGAGCGGATGGAGACTTTGAGAGTACAGGGAAAAATAGAGGGGGAGGAGTGGTTCTGTACATTAATAGTAAATGGAGTCATCCAGGGCATATCCCTGTGAAAAAGACTTATTGTAGTATCGATATCGAATTGGTTGCGGTGGGAATAAGACCATATTACTTGCCGAGGGAATTTAATGTTCTGATGGTGGGGGTGGTGTATATTCCGCCGTCTGGGGACGCTAAAGTGGCATGTGATGTTTTATCATCTGTAATATCAGGTTTCATGACTGAATATCCTGACAGTTTTTTTGTATTAACAGGGGATTTTAATCATGTGTCATTGAGTGGAGTCTTATCAAGCTTTATGCAGTATGTGGAAGGTGCAACAAGAGGCGACAGAATGCTGGACTTGTTGTATGCCAACGTGAGGAAATCATATAGTACCGATAAACTACCGCCATTGGGTCTTTCGGACCATAACTTGGTATTAAGTCGGCCTGTATATTGCCCAATTGTAAAAGCAAACCCGGTTGAAATTAAACTTGTAAGAAAATGGACTAAGGAAAGCGAGGAGCGGTTAAATGGCTGTTTTGAAGTAACAGATTGGGGTGTTTTTGGCGTTGGGGTAGACGGATGTGATATTAATGAGGTTACAGAACACATAACAGATTATATACATTTTTGCACTGATTTAATCGTACCTCAGGTGCAAGTGAAGTATTTTGAAAACAACAAACCATGGGTAGGAAAGGATCTCAAGGAGTTATTAAACAGAAAGAAAAAAGCCTATAAAGATCGGGATGATGAAGCGATCAGAATAGTGAAAAGTGAGTTGAAGTATAAAATAAAAGAAAGTAAGGAGGCGTATAAAAGAAAGTAAGGAGGAGTATAAAAGAAAGTAAGGAGGCGTATAAAAGAAAGTAAGGAGGAGTATAAAAGAAAGTAAGGAGGAATATAAAAGAAAGTAAGGAGGCGTATAAAGGAAAGTAAGGAGGAGTATAAAAGAAAGTAAGGAGGAGTATAACAGTAAGGAGGCGTATAAAGGAAAGTAAGGAGGCGTATAAAAGAAAGTAAGGAGGCGTATAAAGGAAAGTAAGGAGGAGTATAAAAGAAAGTAAGGAGGAGTATAAAAGAAAGTAAGGAGGCGTATAAAGGAAAGTAAGGAGGCGTATAAAAGAAAGTAAGGAGGCGTATAAAGGAAAGTAAGGAGGCGTATAAAAGAAAGTAAGGAGGCGTATAAAGGAAAGTAAGGAGGAGTATAAAAGAAAGTAAGGAGGCGTATAAAGGAAAGTAAGGAGGCGTATAAAAGAAAGTAAGGAGGAGTATAAAAGAAAGTAAGGAGGAATATAAAAGAAAGTAAGGAGGCGTATAAAGGAAAGTAAGGAGGAGTATAAAAGAAAGTAAGGAGGAGTATAACAGTAAGGAGGCGTATAAAGGAAAGTAAGGAGGCGTATAAAAGAAAGTAAGGAGGCGTATAAAGGAAAGTAAGGAGGAGTATAAAAGAAAGTAAGGAGGAGTATAAAAGAAAGTAAGGAGGCGTATAAAGGAAAGTAAGGAGGCGTATAAAAGAAAGTAAGGAGGCGTATAAAGGAAAGTAAGGAGGCGTATAAAAGAAAGTAAGGAGGCGTATAAAGGAAAGTAAGGAGGAGTATAAAAGAAAGTAAGGAGGCATATAAAGGAAAGTAAGGAGGCGTATAAAAGAAAGTAAGGAGGAGTATAAAAGAAAGTAAGGAGGAATATAAAAGAAAGTAAGGAGGTGTATAAAAGAAAGTAAGGAGGAATATAAAAGAAAGTAAGGAGGCGTATAAAGGAAAGTAAGGAGGAGTATAAAAGAAAGTAAGGAGGCGTATAAAAGAAAGTAAGGAGGAGTATAAAGGAAAGTAAGGAGGCGTATAAAAGAAAGTAAGGAGGCGTATAAAGGAAAGTAAGGAGGAGTATAAAAGAACGTAAGGAGGAGTATAAAAGAAAGTAAGGAGGCGTATAAAGGAAAGTAAGGAGGCGTATAAAAGAAAGTAAGGAGGCGTATAAAGGAAAGTAAGGAGGAGTATAAAAGAAAGTAAGGAGGAGTATAAAAGAAAGTAAGGAGGCGTATTAATGAAAGTAAGGAGGACTATAAAAGAAAGTAAGGAGGAGTATATAAGAAAGTAAGGAGGCGTATTAATGAAAGTAAGGAGGAGTATAAAAGAAAGTAAGGAGGCGTATAAAAGAAAGTAAGGAGGCGTATAAAAGAAAGTAAGGAGGCGTATTAATGAAAGTAAGGAGGACTATAAAAGAAAGTAAGGAGGCGTATAAAAGAAAGTAAGGAGGCGTATTAATGAAAGTAAGGAGGAATATAAAAGAAAGTAAGGAGGAGTATAAAAGAAAGTAAGGAGGCGTATAAAAGGAAACTGGAGCTCAAACTTGCTAAAAATAATGTGGTGTCGGTCTGGTCAGGAATGAAGGCCATAACAGGGATGGAGAACAAACAAAGGATGGTCGATATGGATGAGGAAAAATTAAATGTACTGAATGTTTATTTCAAAAGATTTTCAAATGTTGGGGGTGGTATAGTGGATCCTATGATTAAATCTCATGTGATGGGAAAAGATGATGCAATTAATAGGGATGGATGTGGTACAGGTGTTTTTATTGGGTCAGCGGACGATGTGAGAGAACAGCTAAAAAAAATGGAGTGTTAGGAAGGCGCCAGGCCCGGACAGGATTAGGACTAGGGTACGAAAAACGTCTGCTGATGCATTGTGTGAAATTACAGCGGATTTATATAATTGGAGTTTGATGATGGAAAAAGTGCCGAAGGTGGAAAACATCTTGTATAGTCCCAATTCCTAAAATACCAAAACCCTTGAGGGTGGGTGATCATCGATCGTTGGTGTTAACTTCTCATATGATGAAGGGGTTTGAAAGGCTGATGTTGGGGAACCTTAAATCAGCTGTGGTAGAATACGAGGATCCGCTACAGTTTGCCTATAAACGTAGAATTGGGGTGGAGGACGCAGTTTTATATTTTTTACATAGGGCGTACTCTTTTTTGGAGGTGCAGGGGGTGATAGTGAGAGTCATGTTTTTTTATTTTTCTATTGCTTTTAACTTAATAAGGCCGGACCTAATGAAAAATAAATTGGAAGGAATTAACTCTAGAGTGTCTAACTGGATATTTGATTATTTAAGGGGACGCCCCCAGTGTGTGCGGAGTGGGGAATGTACATCGAGGATAGAAATAAGTGATATTGGAGCACCACAGGGGACGGTGTTATCGCCGGTTTTAGTTGTGCTATATACGGCAGATTTTAGGTACAATACTGGAAGTTGTCATCTGCAGAAATTCTCTGATGATTCCGTGATTATGGGGGCGGTAAAGGGAGACTGTGATAAAGAATATAGGGGTGTGATATCTGAATTTGTGATGTGTGGATAACGGGTTGGAATTAAATATTGGGAAAACACAAGAAATGATTATTGATTTACGCAGAAAAAAAGAGATAGTGGCGCCGGCGTCTATTCTGAATCAGGAAGTGGAGAGAGGGACATCGTACAAATATTTGGGTATATATTTGGACCAGAATTTGGATTGGATCAAGAATACAGAAAAGGTCTATAAAAAGGCAATGAGCCGGTGGTATTTTTTACATAATTTGCGCTGGTTTAATGTGTGTGATAAAATGATGGTACCTCTGTGGTCGCTGGCGTTATATTTTATGGTGCTCTCTGTTGGGAGGTAACATTAGAGAAGCTGAAAAGAATAAATTGAATAAGGTGATCAAAAAGGGAAAGTGATGATGGTCAGTGAGGAGCCGTTATCTGAGGGGGTAATAAATAAAAGGTTATTAAGGAAGATTAGTGCAATTAAAGTAGAGGAGTTATATATTATTTTAATTGATAAACAAAGCTGTTATAGTGATCGATTTAAAATATCTTTTATGCCAAAAGCCACTGCACTTTATAATATGTCTTTATAGTGTGTCATGATGCTTTTAATACATATTTTATTACATGTTGTCGTTGTATATTGTATTGTTTTGTAAAATATGTACTGAAAATGGGAGTTACAACTGTAAACCAATTTCCCCTTGGGGATAAATAAAGTATCTATCTGTCTATCTATCTATCTATCTATCTATCTCATATCTATCTATCTATCTCATATCTATCTATCTATCTCCTATCTATCCATCTATCTATCTATCTATCTATCTCCTATCTATCCATCTATCTATCATCTATCTATCTCATATCTATCTATCTATCTATCTATCTCATATCTATCTATCTATCTATCTATCTATCTATCTATCTATCTATCTCATATCTATCTATCTATCTATCTATATATCTATCTCATATCTATCTATCTATCTATCTATCTATCTCATATCTATCTATCTATCTCATATCTATCTATCTCATATCTATCTATCTATCTATCTCATATCTATCTATCTCATATCTATCTATCTATCTCATATCTATCTATCTATCTCATATCTATATATCTATCTATCTATCTCATATCTATCTATCTATCTATCTATCTATCTCATATCTATCTATCTATCTATCTATCTCATATCTATCTATCTATCTATCTATCTATCTTTCTATCTATCTATCTCATATCTATCTATCTATCTATCTATCTATCTCATATCTATCTATCTATCTATCTATCTATCTATTTATCTATCTCTCTCACATCTATCTATCTATCTATCTATCTATCTATCTATCTATCTATCTATCTATCTATCTCATATCTATCTATATACCTAATTTGATATAATGTGACATAATTTGATATAATATGACATAATGTGATATAATGTGACATAATGTGATATAATGTGACGTAATGTGTATATTTTTTGTATTTTCTGTAGACATTTCATGCATGCTGGGTAATGTCGGGATGCCGCTTCGTTTCCGATCCAACTACTCAAGATGTGTAGAAAGTGCTATACCGATGGTGCATTATGTGTGGTTTATTGTGAGTCCTCAGCAGAGAGGAATGATTCTGTAATCAGGTACCACAGGTCGTGTCTCCAGCCTATGGACAATCAGATGAGTCAGAGGTGCAGCCACAAGACATAAAGTGTCCTCATTGTCCAGTCTCTACAGGGGGTCATCAGGAGACACCACAGTTATATTCAGCTCAGGTGCAGACCAGCAAACAAACGTGATCCAATTATCTCCCCTCATTGTGTCCTCATCCCGGCTGTGGCAATACACATAATAGCACAAAGGACACAACTCACATACAGACAGTAGAACTACAAACTAAAGTCATTATAATGATGGTGACTAGAAACTGCCAAGATGCTCCTCCCCCTGAGGGGTATATAAGGTCTTGTCCTGGGGAGGATGGAGATCTTCTGAATTTAGACCTTAAGGAGAGCTGAAGCTGAGGCCAACACTCTGAAGATGTTCCTGTGATCACCTTATTTTGTGGACTGTGTGTAGTTCCTGCATTGAATATGACTTGTTCTGTCAGCATTGGATACAATAAACCTTGTTGGAGTTTCCCTGTCGTCACTGGCTCTGTTGATCGTGTATTAACTTAACGAACCCCATGACAACTGGTATCAGAAGTGGGATCAACAGAGCGCAGGAGAGATGGACAGAGGTCTGCACACCAGGATGCCTATCGTGAGGAGAGCAATTGTGGTTTACCAGGAGACAATGGACTGTCTCGGACCAAAGTCTACAGAAGACATTGAACGCTGGGCTTGTGATAAGGCTCTGACTATGGCAAGGAAGGAACAAGTTCTTGTGCGAGCTAGGGAGTTGTACCAGGAGACCATGGATGTTCTGGGATGTTTGGCCTCCAAGGATGATAAGTTCTGGGACTGGGACTGGAATTAGTGTCTGGCACAAGCGGAGCGACAGGTGCCGCAAACATGGTGTGAACGGCCAGCACAGTGTTATAAGGATTGTGCTGCTGCTCCAGGCTCGGATCGCTACAGATCTCCAGAGAAAGCTCCAGAATGTCCTGAGGTGAGTGATGTGAAGTCTGTGGGCAGCTTATACCATAAGACATGGGAGCACCAGGAAGAGGGAAAAGATTCTGAACTTAATTCAGGACCAGAAGGAATGCATACAGAGGGTGTCAATATATCTACAGAGACAAATTCTGTGGATGATGAAGACACAGGAGATATAACTAGCACTGGTGTGGATGATGAAGACACAGGAGATATAACTAGCACTGGTGTGGATGATGAAGACACAGGAGATATAACTAGCACTGGACCTCCTGAAACCTTTAGCACTGAGATCACCAGTGCAAGTTCTGAAAGCCCAACTGAGGTTAAGGCACACGCAACAGACCCACTAGTGAGTGATGTTTGTGCTTCTGGCGATGTAATTCCTGCGTTACATTTACCCCAGGATTTCCAAAAGGTTGAGGAACCCAACTCTATTGTTACCTTGGGGTCTGATTTGTCTTTGACCAATGATGTTGTGGATGTTACGCTCAGTGTGGATTCTCCAGGCGCACAGTCTTCCAACATGGATGAGGATGACACTGGAGTGTTAGCGAGTTCTAAGGTGGAAGAAGGAGCGTTGGAGGAGCAGGTCTGCGAAGGACAACAAGACACTGGTCCCAACAGCAGTGGTGACCTTCATGATGGTGAGACTTCAGACCCTTTTCAAATATGGCCATGGCCCTTGTTTTCTCAAACCAATTCGACTTCTACCTCCCCATCTTCTGCCACCAAATTCTCAGGACTCACTACAATTCTGAACAGTGACTGTATTTTCTGGTATAATCTTTGCCTGGGTGACGGGTCAGATAGTAGGCCAGCATTACCCAATATATTGTGGTGGGATTCAGTGGGGAGGAAAGTGTTTGGATGGACCATGCGGAGTCTACAGAAACCTGTAAGCTGGATAAAAGGTCCCAAGAAACCTCCTGACCCCAGAGACTCCATCACACGGGCTGGACTATCCTGGAAGCCACCAGGTCAGCTCTTCCAAAACGAACAGATGATGTGGAACATTTGCAGAAATGTTTTGAACTTTGTGATGGTGTTTCCAGACATTGCTCTTTGCCCGGATGTACATGTGCAATGGACTTTCTTTAGAGCCTGTGGACTGTTCTTAATGAACTGTAATAAGTGGCTTATGAGTGAGGTGGCCAGCGGCCCGTGTAGGCCACATGGCCAGCTCACTTATTATATGAGGGGAGAGGTTGTGATGGTGCTTTATGTGTGGATTATTGTGAGTCATCGGCAGAGAGGAATGATTCTGTAATCAGGTACCACAGGACGCGTCTCAAGTCTATGGACAATCAGACGAGTCAGAGGTGAAGTCCACAAGACAAAGTGTCCTCATTGTCCAGTCTCCACAGGGGGTCATCAGGAGGCACCACAGTTATATTCAGCTCAGGTGCAGACCAGCAAAGCTAGCAGATCCAATTAACTCCCCTCATTGTGTCCTCATCCCGGCTGTGGCAGACAATAGTTGGGCAATACACATAATAGTACAAAGGACACAACTCACGTACAGACAGTAGAACTACAAACTAAAGTCATTATAATGATGGTGACTAGAAACTGCCAAGATGTTCCTCCCCTGAGGGGTATATAAGGGCTTGTCCTGGGGAGGATGGAGATCTTCCGAATTTAGACCTTAAGAAGAGCTGAAGCTGAGGCCGGCGCCCTGAGGATGTTCCTGTGATTACCTTATTTTGTGGACTGTGTTGTTCCTGCATTGAATGTGACTTGTTCTGTCAGCATTGGATACAATAAACCCTGTTGGAGTTACCCTGTCGTCACTGGCTCTGTTGATCGGGCATTAACTTAACGAACCCCATGACAGTGATATAATGTGACATAATGTGATATAATGTAATATAATGTGATATAATGTAATATAATGTGACATAATGTGACATAATGTGACACAATGTAATATAATGGGATATAATATGAAAACGTGATATAATGTGACATAATGTGATATAATGTGATATAATGCAATAACATGTGATATAATGTGGTAACATGTGATATAATGTGAAATAATGTTGTCATGGGGTTCGATAAGTTAATACACAATCAACAGAGCGAGTGAGGACAGGGTAACTCCAACAGGATTTATTGCATGCAATGCTGACAGAACAAGTCGCCTTCACTGCAGGAACAACACACAGTCTACAAAATCAGGTAATCACAGGAACATCTTACCTGGCGGTACTGGGCCTCTTGCAGGTGTTCTTTAGCCAAGGTAGTTAGTCGTGTAAGGCGATCTCGAAATTCCAGAACATAAGGAATGACAGGTACTCTAGTGTCGGGGATATCTCCCTCCCAGTATTGCTTTAGAAGGGTCAGGGGCCCACGGACCTTCCGACCATAGAGCAGTTTGAAAGGGGAAAATCCGGTTGACTCTTGGGGTAACCCCCGGTAGGCAAACAGGAGATGTGGCAGGTATTGCTCCCAGTCCCGTTCAGTGTCTGCAAAGGCGCGTAGCATATTTTTTAGGGTTCCATTGAAACGTTCACACAGTCCATTGGTTTGGGGGTGGTATGGAGTGGTGCGAATGGCTCGGATGCAACAGGTGTGCCAGAGAGACTGGACCAGGTCTGACATGAACTGAGTTCCTTGATCTGATAGTATTTCACTGGGGAACCCTACTCGGGTAAAGATGGTAACAAGAGCCTCTGCTACCTTCATGGCTGTAATGCTGGACAGAGCCACGGCCTCAGGATACTGGGTGGCATAGTCCACCACCGTCAGGATAAACCATTTCCCTGTTCTGCTGGGGTGCGCCAAAGGTCCTATTATATCCACAGCTATACGCTGAAATGGCTCCTCAATGATTGGCAGGGGGTCAGGAACGCCCCAGTGTCTCTAAAGCCAGTCACTTTGTATCCATCAACCAAAACATCCTGCAGATGGCGCTGCCTTTTCTCTGGGTAACTTTGTGCAAGAGGCTGAATGCCATGCATGCCAGAGGGGGTCTCCATGGTGCAGGCTTCGGCAGTCCACTCTGGTAGGGGTGGTGGTAACTCTTCCTCAGGCAGGATAGAGTGCACAAGATGCCCTGGGTTAGGTTGAGGTTTTTTGTTCAGCAGCCTCCTCCACTGAAGTTTGATGGTAAGTGCCTCATCAGCCAGGGCTGCAGCTCTATTCAATGTTGGTGGCTTACATTCGCGGACCCATTCCCATATTTCCTGTGGGCAATTGGTATAAAACTGTTCTTTCAGGAACGCTTGCAGAATAGCGTCCACAGCGAAGGCGCTCTCGGCTTCCTGCCATCTCTGACATGCCAGGGAAATTTTATGGGCATACATCCTAAAAGATCTTCCAGAAGTACAGGAAAGGTCTCCGAATTGGGCCCGATGTGAGTCTGGGGTGACGGCATAGTAATCCAAAATAGTTTGTTATACAATGTCATTGTCCCGGTTCCACTGTGCGTCTAGGGTCCGGTATGCTTCTGCGGCTCCCCCTTCAAGGAGCCCCAATAAAACACGCATCCAATCTGAGGTGGGTACATCCAGCAGGGCGCACTGCTGCTCAAAGTCCTGGAAAAACTCTTCCACATCCCCAGTTTCCTCATTAAACGTCTTGAATTCCTTCCGGGTGACCCGTAAAGGTTCCCGGATTCTCTGGTTCTCACCCCCAGGTAATATTCTGCCCACTTTCGGCCTCCATTGCAGTTTGTCTCTGTTTTGCCATGTGAGCAGCTTCCAACTGATACTCCGGAGTAACGACTGATCCCAGAGCTGCCATTTCCTCCTCGTACCACAACAACCATTGGCTTTTTGTGGTAAGAGCTCCTGTCTCCGGATCATGTTCATTAGCCAGCTGGGAGGAGGTCACCTGGCTAGCACTCGCCAGTAGGTCAATTAATGACTCTTTAGACATTCCCTGGTAGTACAGGCCAAGTTCTTGGGCTCGTTCTTGGAGACGAAGTATGGTCCAGTTCCGGAACTCATTCGCTGGGTGGTTCTCCATGTGGCTGCGCTCTGTTGATCCCACTTCTGACACCAGTTGTCATGGGGTTCATTATGTTAATACACGATCAGCAGAGCCAGTGACGACAGGGCAGCTCCAACACAATTTATTGCATCCAATGCTGACAGAACAAGTCGCCTTCACTGCAGGAACAACACACAGTCCACAAAATCAGGTAATCACAGGAACATCCTCAGAGCGCCGGCCTCAGCTTCAGCTCTCAGTAAAGTCTACATCCAGGAGATCCCCCTCCTCGCCAGGACAAGCCCTTATATACCCCTCAGGGGGGGGGGGGGACATCTTGGCAGTTTCTAGTCACCATCATTATAATGACTTTAGTTTGTAGTTCTACTGTCTGTATGTGAGTTGTGTCCTTTGTACTATTATGGGTATTGCCACAGCCGGGATGAGGACACAGGGGGGATAATTGGATCTGCTTGGTTTGCTGGTCTCTAGCTGAGTGATGGTGGTGCCTTCTGATGACCCCCTGTAGAGACTGGACAATGAGGACACTTTATGTCTTGTGGCTGCACCTCTGACTCGTCTGATTGTCCATAGGCTGGAGACACGACCTGTGGTACCTGATTACAGGATCATTCCTCTCTGGACTCACAATAAACCACACATAATACACCATCACAGATGCCAAAGACATTATTAATACATGAAGTTCCCCTACGTAGTAAGGTTATTATATTACACCTACTAGAACAACGATCATATGATACAAATTGTATTAATAACGATAAAAACGGCAGAAAGGCCAAGACAGTAAAACCTTCGTTTAGACCATTGGGGTTCAAGCTACTGAGGCGATGGATCCAACGAGCCTCTTCCTGCAAAAGTCTACGATCAAGATCGCCCCCTCTGGGTCCAAGTTTAAGTTGTGTAATACCCCACAATTGTAGGGATTTAATGTTCCCATCATGCACTGCTCTAACATGCCGGGACAGAGAGGCGTCTTCTTTCCTATTGGTTGAGCTGATATGTTTGGAAATACGTCTTCTGAGTTCCTGAATCGTCTTTCCTACATATCGTTTTGGACAGGGACATTGTGCCGCATTAATGACTCCACTATTTTGGCAATTAATAAATTGTTTAATCTGATCAATTTTATTATCAAGAGGATTAGAAAAACATTTTTTTAGTAGGAGACAATACTAGGAGCACAGGTACCAGCAACAGAGTAGGACCTGGTGGCAGAACCCACCAGTCTGGGCAGACCCACAATCAGGAGTAATACACGATCCTCAAGTAAAGGAGGATGGGACAGACAGGGTTTATATAGCAGAGTTCATTAGCAGCATCCAATAGAACAGCAACAAGAGGCAAAGCCCAAGACTCCAGCACAGGAGGGGTTAATGACTGTTTAGCCGCTGCAGTGTGGGGTTGTGTAATGCACCTGAGTATAGCTGAGGCAAAACAGGTAATGTAGCAGAGCTGACTTTGAAGTGAACAGTCCCTAGTCAGTAATCCCGCTAGGGTCAAAAACAATGTTGCCAGCAAGAAAGAGATGAGCAGTAACGGAAGAAACATTGTATCGATGGTTATTAGAATTGTGATGAATTATTTGACGGCGCTGTGTGTCGCCATTCATGTGTATAAAGGCAAAACCGAGTAACAAATGTCTCACAGGAGAGTAACCACAACCACCAGGAGAAGTGTGACTGCAGCGGAGAAGACTGTGCCGTGTATCCTGCCAGAGGAAGCTGCAGAAATAATCACATGCAAATGATGAGTCACAGGTGTCCCCACAAATCTTATCATATCTGACATCTGACATACTGTAATTCACTCCTTCATTTACAGTTCTTCTACATTTCTATTATATCACAAGCTGCAGAAATTTACAACCCCTGCTGGTTCAGTGTCTGTCCTGAGCATTCTCTGCTGCATTGTATTGTAGTAGTTGTAGTGTATAACCGCTTCTGCAGCAGAACATAATGCATTATGGGATTATCAAATTATTCCAAGGATGTATCGGCAAGATTATTCTATTTGGCAGCGAGTAAAATACAGTCTGCAGCCTTGGATGTGACTGGATTAGAAGACATGACGTAACTCAGCATTTATTCCCTCCATGTAATCCCTCTAAAGAAGCACTCTGGCAATTTTTGGGAAACATTTTTTTGCACATGTCATGCTGACTCACCAGCAATATTCTATCAGTGTCACATTAACTGTCTATACTATCTGTGAGGGCTTTGTGCAGAGAGTCCAGTGTATTTCTATGAGATGCTGCTTCTCACTGCCTCCTAAAAACTGACAGAGATAAATCTATCACTACAGAATGCAGAGGAGACAGACTGAGCTGCATCACCTAGGATAAACTGAGAATCTGCAATAAGGGGACAGTAGTTCTATGTCACTGATCTATCAATAGCAGTAGGCAGGGGAGACAGGCTGAAACTACTGTACATAGGACACACAGAGACTCTGCAGTGTGAGTGCAGAATGTCACTGATCTATTACTAGCAGGAGAGACAGGTTGAGGCTACATAGGATACACTGGAGACTCTGCAGTGTGAGGACAGAAGTTCTCGGTCACTGATCTATCACTAGCAGGAGGCAGAGGAGACCGGCTGAAGCTACATAGAGATACACAGAATCTACATTGTGCGGACAGAAGTTCTATGTCACTGATCTATCACTAGCAGGAGACAGGCTGAAGTTGTATCACATAGGATACACTGAAACTCTGCCGGGTGTGGATAGAAGCTCTATGTCACTGATCTATCAATAGCAGGAGGCAGAGGAGACAGGCTGAAACTACAAAGGGGTACACAGACTCTGCAGTGTGAGGACATAAGTTCTATGTCACTGATCTATCACTAGCAGGAGACAGGCTGAAGCTGCATCACATAGGATACACTGAGACTGCAGTGTGAGGACAGAAGTTCTATGTCACTGATCTATCACTAGCAGGAAACAGGCTGAAGCTGCATCACATAGGATACACTGAAACTCTGCCGGGTGTGGATAGAAGCTCTGTGTCACTGATCTATCACTAGCAGGAGACAGGCTGAAGTATTATAGAATAGGATACACTGAAACTCTGCCGGGTGTGGATAGAAACTCTGTGTCACTGATCTGTCAATAGCAGGAGGCAGACGAGACAGGCTGTAACTACAAAGGGGTACGCAGACTCTGCAGGGTGGGGACAGAAGTTCTATTTCACTGATCTGTTCATTGCAGGAGGCAGGGGAGACATACTTATAATACTTTTCCTTAGTTATATGTACATTGTATGGGGGCACGGACTGGACACTTACCTACAGCCTTCACACATTCATGGACAGACAGCTTGGAGTACTCCCCTGAATAAAGAAAACCATTTCCGATTAGTAGAGTATATATACACATTGATCAGCCATAAAATTTACAACCCCCGGCCTAATATTGTGTAGTCGTCCTCGTGCCTCTGTACAGCTGTGACCCATCATCATGGACTCCACAAGACGTGTGAAGGTTCCTGTGGTCTCAGGCACAAGACGTCAGCAGCAGATCCTGTAAGTTGGGAGGTGCGGCCTCAATGGAACGGACATTTCTCCAGAACACCCCACAGTGTATACGGTATGTTTGTGTATATGTATGTGTGTCTGTATATATGTGTATCACTATATATATATATATATATATGTGTGTGTGTGTGTGTGTTGCAGTGTGTGTTTGTGTGTTGCAGCGTGTGTGTGTGTGTTGCAGTGTGTGTTGCAGCGTGTATGTGTGTGTGTGTGTGTTGCAGTGTGTGTTTGTGTGTTGCAGCGTGTATGTGTGTGTGTGTGTGTGTGTGTGTGTGTGTATTACAATATATATATTCTTGTGTGTGTCACAGTGTGTATATGTTTATTGTGTACGTATACATCTACTATGTAAGTATATTTGTGACCCCCTCCTTTACAATCTCCTGTGATGTCTTGGTGTTTTAGCCGTCCCCCCTTCCCCGCTGCGTGTGTCTTTTCTACGTTATGAATATTTGTGATGTTATGCAGTGTAACACCAGACGCTCGTACGCTTGACAGCCAGATTAACCCCATAATGACCACCCATACGTCTTTTTACAGTGACCATTAATAGTCAGTTCACATGGCGGATTTTGCCGTCGGCAGGAAGATTCATCCTCCCATTAACTTCAATAGGAGGTTCGGGCAGAATCCACCCGAAGATCGGCCAGGATGCTTCTTTTTCCCGCTATCTGAAAAAATCAGCTAGCGGAAAAAGAAGCGTCTGACTTCAAATGAAATGAATGGGAGGTGGAATTCCGCCCAAAAAAATGTAAAAAGTGTGAACAGGGCCTAAGGGTGCAGGGACGCACTGCATTGTAGGCCTAGGGGGAACATATTCTACAACTCCGACAGGTGTCTCTAGTCCTTGCGTTGCAGAATATTTTTACCGTCAGCGTCATTGTAACGTTTTCCGCAGAGTATATTTACGCAGTGGAAATACAAAGCAATTACGACGCGTCTGAGCGCTCCCCAGGGGCTGTATTCCATTGTGCCACAGTTTTATAGGGTTAGGTTTAATGTCGACTGATAGCCAAGAGAATAGCCATAAGGGGTGCAGAGGTGGCAGTCACACCCGGACAATAGTACATATTGGAGGGAGCGGCAGCAACATGGCTCTCATTGGTCACTGAAGACCGGCCACGTGATCATGTTACTGGCCCTAAGGCCTCATGCACACGACCGTAGCCATGTGCACGGCCGTGATTTTAGAGTCGGCCGGCAGCGGACTGTCACCCGCGAGCCACCCGCAAATCGCGGGCTGTGCACATGGCCGCGGCCATTATTTTCTACGAGCCTGGACCGCAGAAGACGGCCGTAATAAGACATGCCCGTTCTTTCTGCGGTCCGGGCTCCTGGGCCATGCACGGACCGTAAAAACCACGGTCCTGTGCATGGCCCCATAGGAATGAATGGGGTCACAATTCTCATGTGGATTATCGGGGGAATTGCGGCCGCAAAAGCACGTTCGTGAGCATGGGGCATTACTAGACCCGGCGCAGTTACCCAATTATATAGCAGTCTATCTACACCAAACAAATGGCCACATCTTCGCATCGTACACGGCGGTGAATATCGCACTCAAACACAAGCAACATAACCAATAAAGAACAAATGCGTGAACATTCAGCCATTGTGAATGATAAAATCTATTATCTCTATCAAAGTCAATTATTACAACAATGAAATGCGAAGAATAAACGCGTCCCGCTGAAACAGAGGTCCCGGGGTCAGGCGGCGCCCCCGCGGCTCCTTCTCATGTGCTGCTGTGGTACGCTGCTCCTCTACACTGACACTTTATATGTTTTATGTGTCACTTTATACTTCGCTGTCGCGGGCCATCATGCTGCTATTGAACTTTCATTGCTCTGCTACCGTCTATTCCCGTGACTCGCTCTCCGTATTTTATTGTAGTAATGATTTATATTGATAGAGATGAGAGATTTTAACATTTACAATGGCTGAATTTTCACTCATTATTTCTGTATTTCGTTATTTTCCCACGAAGAAGATGCAAAAATCACTTTACTAGTGTCAAAAATAAAAGCTGCAGCGTTTCTACCCGCATGTGACCGGTCATGAACCCCTCCACACAGAATGACAGTCATGAACCCCGTCATCTACGGCGGTTAGTTGTCGTACATGCTTGTCATTCTGATCGCCCGGGGTGCGCGCGCGATCGCTGTGGGGCTCCGGCTGTGACTCACAACTGAGCTGCCGCTGCAACGGTCGGGATCGGAGATATCTTCGATCCCGGCCGTTTAATGTCTTAAATGACTAAGTCAATAGCGACAGCGGCACTTACGTAGTCTGACAGTCAATATGTTTTGGTAGACGGAGTAAACCCAAGTATTATACAAGCGATCAGATCACATTGTGAAGTTCTCTAGCGGGACTTTAAAAATTATTAATTGAAGTAAAAGAAAGTTTATTAAAAAAAAAAAAAAAAGTGTTCACCTAAAAGAAAATAATTTTTTTTTTCTATATATATGGTATTGACACGATTGAACCTTATTTAAGTCGCACGGTGAAAACAATGGCGTAATTATTAATTTTCCATCCCGTTACCCAAAAAAATATATAATAATAGTTAATCAATAAGTCCCATGTACCCGAAAAAGGTACCAATAAAAACAACATCTTGTCCTGCAAAAAAACAGGTGCGGCTCTAGGAATGTGCCGATGAAAAAATAATAAGGATTGTCTGGTCCTGAAGGGGTTAAAGGGGTTCTCTACGTTAAACAATCGCTTTTTGTTTGACGAGTTCTTTGAAAATAAGATGATCACAGGTTGTCCCCGGTGATCTGCTGTAATCTCTGTGTGAACCCCTGCAGATTTCAATTTCCCTGCAGCACCCCCATAGGGGAGATGAAGCATTACATTCAAATTCTGGCGATAATTATGTGTCCTTTGGAGATCCCGCCCTTTATGTCGTCACGTTACAAATTTAGCGAGCGACAAGAAAATTCACAAACTTTACCGCTAAAATGTCAACCCCTTTAAACCCAAATAGACCTCCGCAGGGTCATGGAGGGGTTAAGGCACCAGTACCTACCCTTAATATAAGCACAGTTAAAATTGCTGCAAAATTTTCTTGTATTGAGTTCGAAAACATCCTCCACTTCCGTTGGGGAGAGACTGAAAACCTCGTATCCCGGGACCAGAACCTCTCGTTCACAGGAAAATTGGGAGAATTGTTCGACATTGACCCCGGGATAATTGTGTATGACTAATAACGACTTGTTGCCCATAACCGTTGATTTGTCCTCTTGTAACGATGTATATAAGAAGTGGCCAAACTTGACGTAGGTGCTGCCATTTGGCGTCACCTCGACATTGTCATCGATTCCACTGTAGACTGTGTGGCGACTGCGCAGATTACTCTGTAACAGGAGCTCGTGACCGGCGGTCAGGTAAAAATGGAGCCATTTGAAGTCAAAGTTGTCCATGTAGCTTTTGTAGGACTTTCCTGCCGATCTCGCTGCGTTGTTGAAGTCTTCTCTGATGAAACTTGTGTAGGTCATTAGAGCGATCCCGTGATCATCTTTAAACGCTTGCGGAAGTTTGGTCTGTAGGTCGTTCTTCCTTAGCGCCCACAGCTGATTGGCTTCTTCCCAGGCTCTCTTAAATTTCTTATTTTTACTCTTTTCAATCTGAAGAACATCATTTTGCTCAAGTTTATTCTCCATGTCCCGTTTGCACCCCAAGTATTGGTCATCGAATGCTTCTTCTGCAAGGTCCAAAGTTTGGCTTTGCTCCTAAAAACCAAACATGAACATCAGTAACCGCAGCTCTAAGCATCTGTACAATCAAGAAGAAACCATGGCCAAGACAACGTCAGGTAGATAAGGACGAAGACTAAGGTTGGCAGATCGTCCATAAATAGTCCGGCCTCCTAGGATAACGTTTCATCCCATGTGACTGCTGCAACCAATCAGAGGCCAATCAGAGGCTGCAGTGGTCACACGACCTGCAACGTTACCCCAGGAGGCCGGACCGCACCCAGAGTAGTGGTAGCGGGTAAGTGTGAACGTTTTTATTTATTTTTCCGGCGCTGCTATGCGCAGTGGAAATTCTGCAAAGAAAAACACACCACAATGTGGTGCGATTTTTCGGACGGCATTCCCTGCGATGTTCAGGGCGGTTAGGCAGCGAAGCTTGACACAACGTATCCACCCAGAACACGCCCTAAGGCCGGGAAAAAAAATGCATAAAAATTGCACGGAAAGTGTTCTGTGGTGCGTTTTTCAACTCCACAGCATATCAATTTATGCTGCGTGTTCTGTGCGGAGACGCCGCAGGTTCTGTGTGGAGACGCCGTGGGTTCTGTGCGGTGACGCCGCGTGTTCTGTGCGGTAATGCCGCGTGTTCTGTGCGGTGACGCCGCGTGTTCTGTGCGGTGATGTCGCGGGTTCTCTGTGGAGACGCTGCGGGTTTGGCCCATAGACTTAAGTGAGGAGCAGAAATTCCGCAACAGAACTGCAGCAACGTGAGCAGCAAAAACAAACTATTTGGTGCGAATTTCTGTCATGGATTTATTAGCGTTGTTCTAGACATTCTGTTGCAGATCCTGTGTGTGGGAACATGACCCTCACACTATAAATAAGTCAGGGTCTCCCGTGAGTTGGAAACCCCTTATGTCCAATCAGGTTGATGTTCTTAGAAACTTGGACATGAAGAGTTCTGCGGCTCAGGAACGTACCTGCGATGTCGGCATCATGATAAAGGCAAAGAGGACGCTCAAACTTCCTACCCAATGATTCATCCTGATTGATGTCAC
This sequence comes from Rhinoderma darwinii, assembly GCF_050947455.1. Lineage (NCBI taxonomy): Eukaryota > Metazoa > Chordata > Amphibia > Anura > Rhinodermatidae > Rhinoderma > Rhinoderma darwinii. Next base: position 2,795,743 of record NC_134688.1, read on the forward strand.
CGTCAGTGACCTGGAAAGAAAAAGGAATCCCATCAAAATGAATCATGACATCACCGGAACGTTGTCACTCTGATTAATGACGTCACTTCCTATGGAGGGAAGAAAGTTATTTCATATCAGCTGCTTCTGTGGAAAGAAAGTAATTGCCCCCTTTAGTTAATCAGTCGACTAGTTAAGCAAATCTTATAAATAATTGGGTGCAGTTCAACCAGACACATTAGGGCACATAGCAGTCGTGTGCCGCGCAATGAATAACCGTGTGGCCAACCCGCGCATGGTTTCACGGTGAATTACTGCCGTTTTGCTATGCGATTTTTGCCTGCGTGGCTTGTACAAGTGAAATTTGTTTTTTCTCCCTGTAGAAGCTGCACAGCCAAAAAACGAATTTAAAAAACACGATAATACACGGTAAAACCAGATACGAGTTGGCAGTGCAGTTCCTGGCCATGCGGCACAATATCGCTAAACATGAACACGTACGGACAGTCTTAGGCTTCATTACGGCCAGACCTGGTGAATCTGAGGGTATGTGCACACGTAGTGACCAAAAACGTCTGAAAATACAGAGCTGTTTTCAAGGGAAAACCGACCCTGCTTTTCAGACGTTTTTTGAGCAACTTACGTTTTTCGCGCCATTTTCGCAGCGTTTTTTATGTCCGTTTTTGGAGCTGTTTTCATTGGAGTCTATGAGAAAACGGCTCCAAAAACGTCCAAAGAAGTGTCCTGCACTTCTTTTGCCGAGGCTGTATTTTTATGCGTCGTCGTTTGACAGCTGTCAAACGACGACGCGTAAATGACAGGTCGTCTGCACAGTATGTCGGCAAACCCATTCAGATGAATGGGCAGATGTTTGCCGACGTATTGGAGCCGTATTTTCAGACGTAAAACGAGGCATAATACGCCTCGTTTACGTCTGAAAATAGGTCGTGTGAACCCAGCCTAAACATCACCTACATACGACCAGCAAAGTGAAGTCGGAAAAAAGGAATCAACGAGCAGCAACTAAGCCGGGATCATAGGAAATTCCTGAAAAAATTGAGAAAGAAAGTGATTGAAATATTTCAATGTGGAAAGGGTTAAACATAGTAACATAAAATAGGAACAGATTACCATAGTAATATAGCAATAGAATAACAGAGTAATATAGTAATATAGCAATATAGTAATATAATAACAGAGTAATATAGTAATATAGTAATATAGCAATATAATAACAGAGTAATATAGTAATATAGCAATAGAATAACAGAGTAATATAGTAATATAGCAATATAATAACAGAGTAATATAGTAATATAGTAATATAGTAATATAATAACAGAGTAATATAGTAATATAGTAATATAGCAATATAATAACAGAGTAATATAGTAATATAGCAATAGAATAACAGAGTAATATAGTAATATAGCAATATAATAACAGAGTAATATAGTAATATAGTAATATAGCAATATAATAACAGAGTAATATAGTAATATAGTAATATAGCAATAGAATAACAGAGTAATATAGTAATATAATAACAGAGTAATATAGTAATATAGTAATATAGCAATATAATAACAGAGTAATATAGTAATATAGC